>NW_026946894.1:300000-600000 GCF_910591565.1 Cydia splendana
TCATCTTGGCTAGGCATCTTGGATGCATAGCCAACATACCAATCTTTTGCGCTACGACAACGAAACGCTATCTCTGTCTCTCTATCGCACTAATATGTAAGAGTGATAGAGACAGAAAGCGTTTCGTTGTTGGAGCGCAAGCGATTGGCATGTTGGTTAGGCCCCCAGAACAGCTATACCTAATGTATGGTTATTAAAATAAAAACAAAAAATTGGCATCTTGGCTAGGCACATTGGGAGCGTAGCCAACATGCCAAACGTTTGCGCTACTTCAACGAAACGCTACCTCCGTCTCTCTATCGCACTAATATGTAAGAGTGATAGAGACAAAGCGCTTCGTTGTCGGAGCGCAAACGATTGGCATCTTGACTAGGCCCCTAGACCAGTTAAATTGAACCTAATGATTTGATTAGTAAATTAAAAATAATACGGTTACTGAAACTATGCGTTATGCGACAGTCAATTTGTAAGATTTTATTCCATAAAATAGGTATAAATTAGACAAGACACTAACTACTATTTAGAGTACCCGAACTACATTTTTATTCGTGGAATATTATTTCAATTAAAAATCATGATTATATTTATTTGATTAAGAATAAGTTATTCTCATTCAATTTTTTCTCATACGAATTATTCCCGACCAAAATTATTTGAATATTTTTGACGGGAATAAAATCGAGATGATTTTATTCCTACGAATTCTTATTCAAATAATGATTTTATTCTTGAATGCCCAACACTGCTCCGCAGGCGCAGCCGGAAGGCGGAAGAGGCCACTCACACCCCCTCAAAAGGGTGTCGAAGGAAACCCACACTATATCAACGCCCCCGCCCTGGGTGCTTGTCACTCATCAATCAGCATCACTAGAGGCAACAGCCTCCCAACAATCTCCAAGTATTCTTTTAAACTAAATAATGTGTTCTTATTAACCTGACACAATACCCGGTAATGGTGGTAAACGACGGTAACCTGCAGCAGTAGCTCCGGCCAGCGCGTCCAGTCAACGCGTGCGGTTCTTCTCTTCGGAAATCACCGAGTAATGCAGTCTAAGCTCGAGAATTTCTCTATCGCAATCTAATGTATTTCGCACTTCGCACACGTAGTTGTAGTTGATGAACGGTGCAACTAGCACCGGGTATATTAGCAAGTTTCATTGCTCGTACAATATTCGAGCCGAAATCGCGAATAAAGCAATGAATGTTCTCATACGTAATCTTCCACTCAGATAACATGTCGTTAATTTTCTTTTCTATCTCTTCTCCTGTATGTGTTCCTTTGAATGTATGGCATTTTAAGATAACTTTAAGTCTGTCAAAGTCCTTGTTTATTGCATGGGCAGTTATGCTTAATAAAGACACATTCGAACTTGGATCTCTCCAAATATCTGTATAAATGAGATTTTCTCAAATTGGGTTAGCAAATCATTAATTTTTTTTGCTAACCGTTCGTATAGCTCACCACAAATATAATCCGTAAAAAACTGTCTACCCGTTAATTGGTAATTTGGCACTACGAACTGCATGAGCCGTCTAAACACGACGCCCGCCACGAAATTAAAGGGAAGGTCTTGCAAGGCAATAATTCAGATACCTATCAATCTATCTATTTCCGTAGATTTTGGATTGGAATTGCACCACTTTTGATTTTTTAGCAAAGTCTCTTTAAGGGTCATTTGTTTTTTCGCCTCTTGAAGCGGCGTGTCTTTGGATGTCGAAGGCTGTGTATTTATCTTTTCAACTTCTGATTGGTTAAATTGATCATATTCTGCAACATGCATACACTTCAAATGACTTTTTAACGAATTTAACGATGTAGTCGTTTTCCCCTTTCTAGAATAAACCTTCAGACAAAGTTTACACTTAGCCGTGTCCCCACTAACTTCATCAAAATAGTTCCAAATCGAACTTGATTTCGGCTTCATTGTGCGTTTTTTTACACACTAACATTCACCACACGCAGTCAGTAGTCAGTACACAACAGAACACATACGATTTTAATTTTAATAACACGAATAAAACAAACAACAAATTAGCGTAGCACGTGGCAAGCGGGGCGATGAGCGAATGACTGGTATGAACCTGTTTGTTTTTGATGTACGCCGCCGCCGCGCGAAGCATTGACATCCGTTATAACTTCCGTTTCAAACATAACGGAACCGGAACAGAAACGGATGTGTAATACCAAACGAAAGTTCCGCCTTAACGGAAACGGAACCGGAGCTCCGTAACATCCCTGCTATAAACATACATATATATAAACCTATATACTTAGACATATACTTACATAAAATACACATATACATATATGTCGGGGCTTAATGTAGGTTTAGGTATTCAGGAATGGCTAGATGCACTAGGTGGTACATCCGTAGGGCGTAGATATTTATCGCGAGTACAAGTACGCGAGGCGTAATGCAGTCTCTATTGCTACTGTCCGACCAGATTGAGATTCAATCCCAGAGTGACGCCAGCCTGCAGCCTGGCGATCCCACTTACTCTAGTCCACAAAAACCATAAGCTAATTAATTATCAAACAGAGCAATTTCCGAGAACACATTCAGACGTTACAAAAACCCCTGACGCCTCTAAGACGCTCCCATAGCCTCTTGAACAGACATCTTTATTACCCACGTCGCTTACAAGTGTTTTTGATAAATCGTAAGTATGTCATGTAAGCGCCCATTATTTTCAATTTACCAATTACATCACCTGAGCGTCGACACGGCGATCCTGACTGTCACACGTCCTCGTGTGCAATAAGACATTTAATAGTCATTATAACAACTCAGCAAATTTTAATTCAACTTTACCGTTCGGCTATTCTGCCACTAATATCACTACAGATCACTAAGATCCATTCGGCTATTAACATCACTACAGATCACTAAGATCCATTCGGCTATTAATATCACTACAGATCACTAAGATCCATTCGGCTATTAACATCACTACAGGTCACTAAGATACATTAGGCAATTAATATCGCTACAGATCAGACCTAACTTTCGACGAACGATCGGCGAAGATTCGACCTAACTAACGAAGGTTATTCTGCCACGAATATCGTTAAGAGTACAAACATAAATAATCAATAAAATGCTCGAATCGAATGAACTCTTTTACAAATACAAGCAACAAAGAATAGTTTGAGTACCTATATTTTCTTATAAGAACATCATCAATATCATTTAAATTACGTTGATCAAAACAACACCTCGTTGTTACAACATTTATGTGACTTCTCAAATCTCAAATCTCAAAGCACTATGGCCCGCACCACATCCGGGCACCACCACTGCAAGTCTACAGGCGATAAGGCTTGCGCTAAATGTCACTGTCTCTCATAGTAATTGTCACACGGCACGCCTGCCGTAACCACATGGTCCACCGACCACGTTCGTCACAAAGCTGTCATGTCTCAACCGTTTCAATACCTGTGGCACCACGGCCACAACATATGTGACACACCTTGTCACGTCACAACACGTGTGGTACACCGACCACGTCCATCACAAGTCACAAAGATGTCATGTCTCAACTATCACATATCAACTCTCAACAGTCTTAATACCTGTAGCACACCGGCCACAACACATGCGACATACCTTGTCACATCTCAAAACCTGTGGCACGCCGGCCACAACACGCGTGACTCACATTGTCACATCACAACACATATGGTCCACTGACCACAGCAGCACTCAGGCCACTTCCAAAGTGATACACCGATCACTCCAACGGTTCCACACAGGAACCCAAACCATGCCACACAAGGCATCAACACCACCACGGGTGTCATCATCATCCCTAACACTATGTATCATCACCTGTGGTCGCCGCGCAGCCTCCTTTACCAAACACATTTTCACTAAATATGCGTGAGAATATATCTGATTCGGGTATGTGACCTACGATCGACCGACAAGCTAAACACAAAGTGATGCACCTACATAAGTCACTAAAGTCATCAATACTCAAATTACTCTTAGTTGTCACTTTCTAAAATAACTTTGCATTGAAGTCACATAAACCAACTGAATTTCAGTTCCAATATTCAGCCATCCAAATTATTCAAAGAATATACATTCTTATGCGTCGACAACGGCTATAACTGACTATTCTTTGTTACTTGGTCTCAGCAAAAAAAAATACAGAGCATTTACTAGCAGCTCAAACCAGGAATCGAACCTGTAATATTAACTTTAGATTAGCATTTTCAATGTCTCGAAAACTTTATTTCCGTACCATTAAAAATGTAACCAGAAAACGTAAAAGGTTCATTCTCTCAAAAAAATTAACAGCTATTCATATTATTGGAAAGTGCTGATTTAAAAGTTTTTAGAACCTAAATAAAGAAATATCACGGCATTTCATTCGTTGTTAAATTCACAAAGTTTTTTTTTTAATAGTTAGGTATTGATTAAATGTACCTATCACTTATAATGTTTTTAACATTTTTATACTAACAACGTTATTGATTAATGATCTGAAAGTAACGATGTTTTTGTTCATGTTTTTGCCGTCTCTCCAAAAGCGTATTCTGTAATTTTTGTTTTGTTGCCAAACAACGTTATCAAACAACGTCAATTGGTGTCATCTTGACGACCAAAAAAAACTCGACCCAAATCATTGGGTACTTTAAAAGACAAACAACACTTGTACAAGTTGTGCAACATTCGGCCATAAACAAAAAAAAACAGCAGGTAGGTGCCCATTACCCATTATAGCAACACTCCGAAGTTCTACACTGTATTTCACTGATTCATCGCCAAAATACTTTAGACTCTATTTTAATCGATAATAAGACTTCTATTCTTCACAGAAATGGGCGTACATCTTACATCTCGTAATTTATCGGTTGTAATACTTTGACTATATGTCGATAAGTAATGTGTTACACATATCTAGACCAAAATAATCAGATTAAAAGCTTTAATCTTAATTTAGGTACATGAGCATCTTTAATTGAAAACCAGGTGACTAAGTAAAAGATTTTTTTTGTTGAACTCTCCAGTCGCCATAAAAACAATTACCTTACAAAAGGTTACTAATCGAATAACTTCAATCCATCCATTGATTTTTCAAGCCCTCATTGCTCTTGCATCATGTTCATTGATCTTTGCATTCATTCTAATTTAACGTATTATTCGAGTTTATCAAAACCAAAATACCAGTCAGATACTTAAGAACGGACAAAACTCTTTTTATCGATAACTATGCAAGCTAAAGTCCATAAAATGATGGATGGGTGGACAATCAACTGTTCAGTCGAAACATTCAAATCAAATCAAAATTAAAGTAGGTAACCTCAGTTCCTTTAAAAATAAATTTTCAACCAATATCCGTTAATTTAAACAACATAACTAAATAATTCTTTAGTTTGCTACGAAATGTCTCTTTACAACGTAGTAACTAGGTACGTATTACTCGCTTAAAATGAAGCATTGAAAATTATTGCATTAATTAACGGATTAAATGAGAAACTAACTTCAATGTTTGTTTTAGTTTTAAAGTAGGTATACTAAAAAACAGATTCCATAACAGGCTATAAATAGCGACAATTTCGTAATCTGAAAATACTCGCTTTTAAATACCTCATTCAGAACTCTAGTCTAGAAATAGACAAAATATTAGTAAGTAATCAGGAATTTCATATTATCTCGATAGTGTTAGCCCAGCTACGAGTTTATAATAAAAACAAAAAAAAATGCTTCATCGTTCACTACAAAAAAATGGTACAGGATCGAGGACAAATAGAAACCGGTAGGTACGTAACAACAGGCGGACTCATCGCCAAACGCCGATCTCCTCCAGGCAAAGGCAGGGATTCAGACATGAAAGGGAAATGGCGAACGAAGATAATTACTCTTCGATCGTTATCTTAAATCTCTATCGCAAATGATTTCAACTCGTATCTTTTTTCCATTAATTACCATATAAAAACATCGACTTATGGTCTTGGAAAATTATTACAAATTCTCCAAACAGGCTACATACTATATCACCGTCGGACAAATGCCACAATGTTTTTTAAGTAGAGATAAAGGACTCGATTCAATTTCATAATCAATACTCAAGAATAACATTTCCGCTTATACGTAAAACGTAACAATCCACTTTTAAGGATCAACCCCATGCAGGCAAATTAACGACATGAATGATAAATCATCAAGGTAACAATCATAAATCATAATGGAACGAACTGACCCGATTTGATGTCCAGGACACTCCAAACAGGATTTACAGGAAACCACCAGTTTTACCTTACGTCTTTGCACGAATTGAAATATTCACTCTTCAGTTCATAATTCCACGATATCACAAATCACAACATTCACAATGCATCGAATTTTCTTTAGGTACAGTACCCCGCAGTACTTTCGCGTTACGATCCCTCGATCTGATGTCGGGGCTTAATGTAGGTTTAGGTATTCAGGAATGGCTAGATGCACTAGGTGGTACATCCGTAGGGCGTAGATATTTAACGCGAGTACAAGTACGCGAGGCGTAATGCAGTCTCTATTGCTACTGTCCGACCAGATTGAGATTCAATCCCAGAGTGACGCCAGCCTGCAGCCTGGCGATCCCACTTATTCTAGTCCACAAAAACCATAAGCTAATTAATTATCAAACAGAGCAATTTCCGAGAACACATTCAGACGTTACAAAAACCCCTGACGCCTCTAATACGCTCCCATAGCCTCTTGAACAGACATCTTTATTACCCACGTCGCTTACAAGTGTTTTTGATAAATCGTAAGTATGTCATGTAAGCGCCCATTATTTTCAATTTACCAATTACATCACCTGAGCGTCGACATATATGTATACATAAACATATAATCTATATATAAATGTATATATATACAATAAAGTATTCAGATCTAACTACATCAGGAGTCTAATAAGGACAACTTTTTCAACTTCTCCTTGAGTGAGGCAACAGATTGCGATTTCCTTACGTCCACTGGTAGATCGTTCCACAGCTTAACTGAGTAGGCAGTGAAAGACCTACAGTACGCACGCGACTTTTTCGGCGGAATGGCTAAAGTCAGATTGGCAATAGATCGCAGACGGTGACCGCAAACAGTAGCCAGAAATCTAATTCCTTCTGATAGATACGTAGGGGATGCGGGATTAAATAACACGTTAAAGAGTAATGACAGAACATGCACATCCCTACGATCGGCGGCCAGCCAAGCTGCGAGCGGAAGGCAGACACGCGATCGTACTTACGTAACCCAAATATATATATCTAATGCAGACATTTTGCAAGCGCTCTAGCCTGTCAAGCAGTTCCTCCCTTAGGTCCACAAAAGCAATGTCCCCATAATCGAGGAGTGGCAGTAAGAGAGAGCGAGCAAGACAGATTTTAGTAGAAAGAGGAAGAAAGTTTTGCAGTTGCCTCAAAGAGTGCAGCGAAGCAAATAGCTTCCTACTGACCTCCGATATATGCGGCGTCCATTGAGAGTGTCTGGTCTAGGATGACACCCAAGTTCTTGACAGTAGAGGAAAGTGGAATCAAAGTCCCGTCATAGATAACATCGGGTAACACCATATCCGCTAGTTTGGAGACAAAATGAGGACTGCCAATTACAATTGCTTGCGATTTTTTAGCGTTCACTTGTAACCCGAAATTCAAAACCCAGTTGCAAATAGCTCTTAGGTCGCAATTAATCTTACTGAAAAGAGAAGGAAGTTCGTCAATGTTAGCCGCCACGTAAATCTGCAAATCGTCTGCGTACAGATGGTAATTAGACCTTAAAGATTCAAATAGTGAATAGAATCAGGCGTTACTTTGCGGAAATCCATATTAAGAGCCAACAGGAGTGGTCATTTCTCCATACAAACGTAGTCCTCGTTTTCCTCCGTGGTTTTTGAAGCTAGAGCAATGATTTTTTCAACACAGATTAATATTGTCAATATCTGTGTCGGACCGTTTTGCTTTTTTTGATATTCTTGTTTTTTAAGGCGCTAGAGCCCTTCAAAAACGGCCAAAATGGCCTAATAGACTATGCCGCAATGAGAGGCGTGATATTCAAAACTGATATCAATTAGCCAAAAAAGCAAAACGGTCCGACACAGATAATTTCATAATCATTTAGATTTCTAAATTTGGTTACGATTGGTTAAGTTTTGGGGGAGGAAAAAGAGGACTACGAAACCTCGATTTTTGTCATTTTTACGCAGGATTTTTCGCCTCAGCTGCAGTTGTCCCTATCGCACTAATTTTAGGGGCGGAGTCAAGTTTCTAAATACGTACACAGCCAGAAAAGTGATGGGCAATAGTCGACATTTAATGTCGATAATCTAGTGATGTAAGAAGTTATCGATAAACCGTCTTGTGTGAAAATATCTAGATCCTAAGATACAAGGGGTTTTGGGTTGAGAGTAGGGAACACATTTTTGTAGTTATGATAAGTATACAATCTATTATGAACTTTTTGATTCTAATATTTCAAATTAGAAATCAAAATCAAAAATATTTTATTGCATGGTTAAAATGGGTTAACAAAATTTTTAGGTACCTACAGGCACGCTTCGTAATTGTCGAGCAATTTAGGGTCCTAGCTGAATTGGTTGTTCCATACTTACTCGTGCTCTATGGAATGTCCAATTTAGCTAGAACCCTAAATGGCTCAACAATCACGGAGCATGACAGTACAAATGATTCATGTTCTGTATATCCTGCCCTACAATGGCGTTAATATTTGGTTGTCATGTCTATACTTCGTTTTTAAGCATTATTGAAAAAAAATATAGTAAATACTAATATTAACCACTAAGTACATAACTATTACAAAAAAAGCTAAATAATTATACGATTGCATGCTTAAAAAAGACACGTCACCTTCACTCTAATGCTAAACAAACGAAGAATAAGAACTAACAGCGATAAGACCGCCTGTTGCTACCTTTATCTACATTGTAAATCGGTTTTAGGGTTCCGTACCCAAAGGGTAAAACACGGGACCCTATTACTAAGATTCCGCTGTCCGTCCGTCCGTCTGTCACCAGGCTGTATCTCACGAACCGTGATAGCTAGACAGTTGAAATTTTCACAGATGATTTATTTCTGTTGCCGCTATAACAACACATACTAAAAACAGGATAAAATAAAAATTTTAGTGGGGCCTCCCATACAACAAACGTGATTTTTGACCGAAGTTAAGCAACGTCGGGCGGGGTCAGTACTTGGATGGGTGACCGTTTTTATAAATAATGGTACGGAACCCTTCGTGTGCGAGTCCGACTTGCACTTCGCCGGTTTTTTTTAAATTTGTTTTTATGTTTGTGGTGTAATAAAGAATATTTTAGAGTCAGACCAAGAAAAGTCTACAGCAATTTTGATAGCACACGCAGTGCAAGTGTTATTTATATGTCATAATTTCATAGAAGCGACGTTTGAAATAATACTTGCACTGCGTGTTCTATCAAAATCGCTATAGATTTTTCTTGGCCTAACTCTACTTTAAATTACAAAGTAAGGCCTAAATTATAAAATAAGGCCCATCAATGTTTTTTTTTGTGTTTATTAAACTTGATATTTTGTCTATAGTATTAGCGGACATGGCCTCAAAATTTAAACCCGCTTAAGAATCGGGCCTTATTTCGTGCATTATATACAATACTACCCATTTTTGTGTAGTCATTATTTATACTATAGAAGCATTGTTTGAGTAGCCAATTATTTAAACAGTATTTTTTTAAAGGGCAACGGTGGCAATATTTTAAGGTCTGGATAATAAGATACAGATCTTAATAAGGATATCAATGTAAGTGAATGTTACCATGACTACCAAACAAACAAATGTGATAGAATTTGCCAGCTGGCATTGTAACATTCAGACAGTTACCTATGTACCTAATCTGAAATATGAATAAATTAGTAATATTTTAAACAGGAAAGTAAACCGAATTTTGGCCTTTTGCTGGACACAATCACAATAGTAATTTGTTTTACAAGAGGGCAAAGTTTATCGCCACCGGTTGATGCATTTGCAGCACCAATGGTAGAAAATGCAAGCTCATCATCAACTGCATAATCGACGTTTGATATGACTATTGAATCCGAGCTTTTTGATCATGAATCAAAGGGAAAAACAACATTTTAGAAGGTCGCAGAATAGTGGATTTAAAATATTTATTTTCTGTGATCTCAAATATCAGGCACGATCATACAAAGTGTATATTTGCTGATCTTGCCTTTGTCATTGAAAGACGTAAGGGTTTACACAGAGAATATATATTTAAGTGTAATATGTGCAAAAAAAAGGAAACGATACACTCTGAAGACCCAAAAAGAAAATGTTAGTAAATACTGCTCCTCCCCATGGTTACTTGGTTCCTTATTCAACCTACCTGAAATTAAACGAGTAGGTTAGTAAATTATATCATTTTACATTATAAAGTTAAATGTTTAGGTATCTCAATCACTTACTCACTGGTGGACATGGACGCAAAATTTTTGCCCATCTAATAATAATAATAATATTCTTTATTGTGCACAATGAAAACATGATTAAATACAGCAAATTAACATTAATAAAAAACTAAGCAACAACAGGCGGTCTTATCGCTAAAGAGCGATCTCTTCCAGACAACCTTCAGGTAGTAGAAATTATCGAAGGGAAGAAATAAGTATAAGGGTAGCAAAAATAAATGAAGTGCAAGATCAGGAAAAAAAAAAAAACAGCACAACTAAATATATAACAATATGAATACATACATTAAAGAGATATATAAATAAATAAATATATAAATAAATAAATAAATAAATACATATATACATACATATATCACACAACACAGAATCAGACAGACAGACAGAATCTAATTATTAGCGAGTTTGAGGAAGTGACAGATAGTGAATTTTGAGTTGAGCCTTAAAAATGGGAAGCGATTTAGCATGTCTTAGCTCAGACGGCAGAGCATTCCACAACCGAATCGCTTGGAAGGTAAAAGAACCGTTATAGAATTTAGAAGAAGAAGAAATTTGGGCAAGCAGATAGTTCTGGGAGCATCTTAAAGAAGAGAGGTATTTGAAACGCTCCTTCAGGTAGATAGGGGTAGAGGGGTTGAAGAGAATACCGTACAGGTGAGCAAGAATGTGAGAATTGCGTCGCAAACGTATGGGGAGCCACTTGAGCTCCGAACGGTAATACGAGACGTGGTCATATTTTCGCAAGCCATAAATGAACCGGATGCATAGATTTTGAAGACGTTCGAGTTTATTTAGTTGCTCTACAGAAAGATCGGGATGGCTGATGTCCGCATAATCTAAAATGGGGAGAAGCAGAGCATGAGCAAGCGCAATTTTGGTAGCGAGCGGTAGAAAGTTACGAAGCCGCCGTAGGGATCCTACAGCAGCAAACATTTTCCTACTAACCTCATTGATCTGGGGAATCCAAGATAGAGTACGGTCCATAATTATGCCTAAATTTTTAACTTGAAACGAATAAGGAATCTGTGTGCCGTTAAATAAAATCGTAGGTAAATTAGAAAAATCTATTCGGCAGATTAATTTTGAACTACCTATAATTATTGCTTGCGTTTTAGATGGATTGACAATGAGACCATAGCGATGACTCCAGTCTAAAATGTTTTCTAAATCAATATTTGTAGTACTAATAACGGATGGAAGATCGTCAAGCACACCCTGAGAATAAATTTGTAAATCATCAGCATACAAGTGATAAGAAGAGACGATGTTACTGGTGATGGAATTAATAAATATCGAGAAGAGTAGTGGGGATAGAACGCCACCCTGCGGAACGCCGGCCAGAGTGTTGGACCAAGAGGAATGAGAACCTTCTACTTTAATTCTCTGCCGACGACCGACAAGGTAACTTCTAAACCATTGAATAACTGGAGGTGATATATTAAGGGAACGTAATACTGAAATGAGAATGTCAAAATCGACGGTATTAAACGCGTTACTAAAATCCAACAACGTTAATACCGTCACCATCCTTTTATCCATTCCCTCTCTAATGTCATCAGTGATTTTAATAAGCGATGTGACCGTGCTATGACCGGAACGGAAACCGGATTGGAAAGGGTTCATGAGGCTATATCTATTTAAATAAGAAGTTAGTTGTTGATGGACTAAGCGCTCAAGAACCTTGGAAAGAAAAGGAAGAATGGATATGGGACGGTAGTCAGAAAAGGAAGAAGGTTTAGACTTTTTAGGTAAAGGGATTATGTGAGCTTCTTTCCAAAGCGTTGGGAAAATACTAGAAGAAATAGAACTATTAAGGATGTGGGTAATGATAGGAACAAGGAGATCAAGGAGTGGGAGGATCATATTACGGCTCACATTGTCTACTCCAACAGCATTGGAGGATACTGATAGTATGTTCTTCTTAACATCACATTCGGAAAATTTTGAGAAAGTAAATTGAGAGGAGACAGAAGTTGTGAAATTAGACAGATCGTTGAGAGTCTGAGTCTTGACCGGTCCACTGAAAGTAGCAGAAGCGGAGAAATGCTGGTTGAGCAAATCAAGATCTACATCCTTATTCACAGGGGATTGCTGAGATTTACCTACTCCTAATGTTTTAAGGAATTTCCAGGTCTTAGTAGGATCGCCATTTTCAACGGAACCGTGGATGTGACGTCTCTGGGCATCACGGCAGACAGTGCTGCATCTGTTACGCAACGTATGGTATTTTTCCTTATTTCTGTCAGATGGATTTATCCTGTATTTTGCTTTAGCTACGTTTTTCTTAGCAATCAAAGATCGTATGTTATCGGACAGCCATGGAGCCGGAAGATGCTTAATTTTAACGGGACGGATTGGGGCATGGGTATCATAAAGCTGTGATAGAAGAGAGTTAAATAAGAGAAGTTTGTCATTGACATCACTAGCCTTAGAAATCACGCTCCAATCAATCTGAAGAGCATCATCGCACAAGTGCTCAACGCTCATTCTACCAAAACTACGCTGTAATAGGATTCTGGGTTTAGATTTAGGCGGTCGAATTTTATAAGATAAGAGAAGCAAATCGTGGTAAGAGAATTCTACTGCCGGGTATTGCTCGTATTTAGCAACATGACTTGAAGAGGAAACAAGAGTCAGATCCAGTAAAGATGGAGAACAATTGGGAAAGTGGTGAGTAGGACCAGAAGGGAGTATGGCTAAGTCGCAAGCGCTAGCTAAGGAATTTAATGATTTGGATCGGAAATCATTTTTTAATAAACATGTATTGAAATCACCCATAATAATCTGATGATTGAATGAAGGCTTAAGGTCTTCGAGGAGTTTTTCAAGTGAAGAAAAGTAACTTATGTGCATAGAAGGAGAATAAAAAACACCAAGAAGAACCTTTGAATGGGATAAGCAAATGTCAAGAAATAGATACTCTGCTTCGTTGGAACAAGTGGGTGACATACTAATAATAGAAAAAGGAATGTGAGATCGAATATAGATGGCAACCCCACCACCGCCTCTACCGGAGCGGTCATTCCGCACCAACTGGAATCCAGGCAGGGAGTATGAGGTGGACGGCAAGCAAGGTTTGAGCCAGGATTCAGAAACAAGAATGGCATGTATGTTATTTAAATCAAAGGTTAATAGAAGGTCATTATAGTGGGCGGGAATACTCTGGGCGTTGATATGTACAATATTAAAATTTTTAGGCACGTCGACTAGTTGTCCGTTAAGTATGTCATGAAGGGAGGGCGGAAGGCTGTGGAAGCTGTCGTCATCTCCGCCGGACGATAAAGAAGTAAACTCATCACCACTATCACTGTCGCAAGCTAAACTATGTTGTGTCATAAAAAATAAATGATATAGGTATAAATATTATATATATATATATATAAAATAATGTGTATGATTAAAAAATAAAATGATTAAAATATACGACTAAATTTCATTCTACTACCCGCCAGCAGTACTGCAATTAAAACGTTTCAACTGAAAAAATAAACATACAGAAAAAAAAACGATCCAAAAAAACGTTATTAGTAACGTAACGTTACTTTAAACCCTGGCAACAATATAAAAATTAAAAAGAAATGTCAGTACTGTCACTGTCAAGTGTCAGATATAAGCCACAACATACCTTAATTTAATCCCATCTAAATAGGAGGTAATAAGGCCTATAGTAGGTATAATAAGGCCTACCTGAAAAATAATGTTCTTACAACAGTGTAACCGTGTTAGTTATTTGAGTAACATATATAGTAGAGTGATACAATTAAAAGCTAACAGCAAACCAGTACATAAATTATATCTTATGTACTTCTTATGAATTACACTCTTATAAAGGTTTCGGCTAATTACGCATATGTGCATCACGCAATAAAATCTATAAGTAGGTACCTTTTAAAGTAATGAATACTCGTATTCTTAAAATAATGTTTCGTATAATAATAATACCCTCAGGTACCTTTATAGTATAATACTTAGAGGTTAAGTTCGTTGAAATTTAGATACTTAAATAAATTACTTTCAATCGGAATAGAGATGTTTTAGTTCCTTAAATTTTCAAATAAAATAAAACTAATATGATACTGGCAAATATTGGTCATATTTCTTGAGTACCTGGGCCTTATGAGAATACAGTAGGTATATGGTGCTTATAAGAATTATGTGCTTCATAAATCGAAGTAGGTTTATATAAACGTACATAGGCATTTTACATTAAATTTTTTTTTAATGAAATCTGTTTTGAATTCACAAAAAATAATACTATTACACGTTCTTAACCTAGTTATAATCTTTAATATTTAAGATTTTAGTAACTAGGATGAGGGGGACATATTAAATTTATTCCCTAATCTTAAGTTCTAATATATTTATTACTTATCATTATAAATACATAATGTATATTTATGTGTAGGTATATGTATTATATTTATGTGCTTACTTAACTAATAATTATTCTTGTACTATGGTATTCAGTTCTTTTTTTATTATATACTTAATCTTATTAGGCTTATTACTTATTTCTAGTAAAACTCTATTAGGAAAGTTGTTTAGAATAGTAGGTAAGTATGAATTCCAAACTCTATTGCCATATTCATTAAATATTATGTGTGTAACTAATAAACACGATTTACCTATATGTATGTAGGTACCTACCTATACTTCGGCAAGTCATCTTTGACATTAGAAAAATGCAGCAAACTTAAAAAAAATGTAATCGACAATGATCGACCTCCCATAATAAATTAAATTTAGTGCCTTTTTCTAATGTTAAAGTTGGCTGTTGAGTGTAAGAGTATATATAAGTAAGTACACGATTTATTTTCCCTACCCTTTTGACTCATTATTTGACGTTATCATGAATTCTTTATAAGTAAGTGTGACGTTTATACAATAAAAGTGCAATGCGAACTACCTGCAAGTCGACATTCTGTTGTCAACTGTCATGGCGTACAGGCGGGTCGCGGAGCACACCTGACTGACCAACAAAGTTTTATTTATCACCTTGTAATACAACAGAACCTAGACGTCACAATGGCGACGAGGATAAAGAACGTAAGAAAAAACAAAAAAAATCGATGTAGTTGCTAAATAACCGACAAAAAGTTATCAGTTTGAAATTATTTTTTCAATATAAGGGAGGGAGACGAATGACCCAAATAGCACAGGTATGATGGACCCATTGTGGACTTAATTTATAGTTCTGAGCACATAAACATCTTTATAAGGTACACTTCTGGTATTGAAACTATATTTTGATCGAGAAAAGAACTATTTTTACGCTAATATTATTACTATAGGGCACATTTCAACGTCTTATTCAGTTTAAATACTATTTAATGCTTTTACCTTTCCAAAAAACGGGTCGGTGAACAGAAATTAAGCCAAATACAGTAAAATAAGTTATTATAAAATAGAAATAAAACTTTTATAGCGACTGTGTATTTAAGGAAGCGTGTAAAACTATAATTAAGTTATACGTATAATAAATACACTGTCGCGCATATTGCTGTGTAGTGCTGAATATGTCTGTTCACCGGTAATTTACTACAGGTAACTAAGTATACCAACGTGGTGCTGTCTGCGTTAACGGTTGTTGAAACAATATCTGGGTGCGCTGTAGTTTATTATTAGCTCACAAATGTATCAAATTAACGACAAATGCTTAATAATAGTTCACATAATAGGGTTAACACTTTTAACCAGAAGTTATCTACCTAAATAAATAATAAGTGTACGCTTTATTTAGCGTCAGACTCAATAAAAATCAACAGATCATCTGCTATACAACATGGTGCTACTTAGCTTACGTGTGCTAGTTAGATATGCATTTAAATTATTTAACCAAATCAGCATAATATTATCTGGGTCTTGTTTCTATAATGCAAAAGGAAAAATAAGTAAACAAACTGATACTGTCGGTGAAATTTGTCGTAAAGCTTAAGCGTAATACGAGTATTCTCCAGAAATGGAATACTTTTATGGTTGTAAATGTTGTTGTGTTAATATTGCACTCACCCTCCTGGGGCCCAGCCATACAAGGAAAAAGTCTGAAATTTGCTATTGAAATTTGAATCTATAGTGTAGGATTCAGGGTTGATTTTGTTTTGTTATAAATGGAACGAAGCAAAACAGATGCAACTCTGCTTCAATTAAACATTAGGTTGTGTCGCTAAGGAGCAAAATGTCATGGTTACGGCGACGGCGAACATTGAATCCTGAACGAAGCGAGGTATTAAAATGGAATACTGAGCGTAGTGAGGGATTCAAGTGTTAACGCCCAAAGTGAAAATAATTTTGCTACCATGTGACCCATACTGCTTTTCACATCACATAATATATGTATAAGGAAATAAAAAATAAAAATAAGTTAGATTAAAGAACCTAAAGTCTTAAGAGTTTAAACCTAAAGAGTCTTAAGAGTTTAAAGAGTTAAAGAGTGAAAAGAGTCTGAAAAGTCTAAAGAGTTAAAAGAGTAGAGTCTAAAGAGTCTAAAGAGTCTAAAGAGTCTAAAGAGTCTAAAGAGTCTAAAGAGTCTAAAGAGTCTAAAGAGTCTAAAGAGTCTAAAGAGTCTAAAGAGTCTAAAGAGTCTAAATAGTCTAAAGAGTCTAAAGCGTTTAAAGAGTCTAAATAGTCTAAAGAGTCTAAAGAGTCTAAGGAGTAAATAGTCTAAAGAGCCTAAAGAGACTAAATAGTCTAAATAGTCTAGAGTCTAAAGAGTCTGAAGAGTCTAAATAGTCTAAAGAGTCTAAAGAGTCTAAAGAGTCTAAATAGTCTAAAGAGTCTAAAGCGTTTAAAGAGTCTAAATAGTCTAAAGAGTCTAAAGAGTCTCAAGAGATTAAAGAGTAAAGAGACTAAATAGTCTAAAAAGTAAAGTGTCTAAATAGTCTAAATAGTCTAAAGAGTCTTAAGGAGACTACAGAATCTAAGTTAGAGTCTAAAGATTGTAAGAGTTTAAATAGTCTAAAGAAGTCTAAAGGGTCTAAGAGTCTTGAGAGTCTGAAGAATCTAGAGGCGTACATGTGTGCAGTAAACAGATTTTGTTGAAAATAATTATAATAAAAAAAAACCATTTTCCGAATAAATGTAAAAAATTCTTCCACCGAACCGAACTTAGAAAGTACCTACTACAGCTGGTAGGACCGTGGGCCTTGGGAAGGTATGGCTATGCTTAATAATTCTGCCGCGCCAGCAATGATTGCGCGGTGATCGATTACATTTGGAAACTCATGAAATGCTTACCTTGTCCTCCTTAAATAAGTTCTTTATTTAATTATTTAAACGAGTTTTCAAATGCAAGTACCGCGGTTATGGTGGTGGGGCGGGGTTGCTGATGCCGACTATGGTGTATTTAAAATAACTAACTACACATTGACACAACCTTGCCTATAAATATGAAAACTAGAAAAGTCGAGTTTCATAGGCTGAAAAGACAATGGTATTAATGTATAGTTTATGCAAGATACGAGTTCCGTATAAATAAATACCTACAATTGGAGTGAAGACTCCGTGAGTGGAACCTAAGTCCGAATAAGGAAATACCATTGGAGTGAAAACTCCGCGAGTGCTGCATGGGATATCGGCCCATGTAGTGCAAATGATAAGTTCTTCAGAATTAAAAATAAATATAGCTCAGAAAAAAATCCATAAAATTTAAATTGTTAGTAATATGTGACTATAATTAACGATAAGGAGTGAAACTCAGGTTATTGTCACAAAGACGATGACGACCGGTCTGGCCCAGTGGGTAGTGACCCTGCCTATGAAGCCGATGGTCCCGGGTTCGAATCCTGGTAAGGGCATTTATTTGTATGATGATACAGATATTTGTTCCTGAGTCATGGTTGTTTTCTATGTATTTAAGTATTTATATATTATATATATCGTTGTCTGAGTACCGTGAGCTTACCGTGGGGCTTAGTCAATTTGTGTAAGAAATGTCCTATAATATTTAAAAAAAAAAAAAAAAAAAAAAATATTTAAAGACTCGTCGTTGAACTTTAATGTATGTCTTGGTTTCCAATCCTATGTATATGACTGTGTCTACCTGTTCTGTTTGTTACACGTTAGGTTACTTCGATAACTCCTTAAGTACAGAAACTCGGTAGTTAGAAGGTACTTACCTAACGCACATGTTCCGTGCTTACTTACGGTTAGTATTACAATGACGTCTTAATTGTCTGCTTTAGAATGTGTCTGAGTGTCGTGTGCCTGCTATCTGCGAGCACTCTTCCAAGTACGCACGTTTCAGAAGCTAGCGTAATGGACATTTTTAAAGTTGCTGTCGACAAATTATAAGAATACTTTTCGCAAAAACAGAGTTTGTATGAACGATTCGTGTTTCGACTGATGCAACAAGAATTGTACTTTGGAAATTTCTAATCTAATCTATTCCTAATGATTCTAAATGTGATTTCAATGCGGAAAATTGAGCCTCCGCCGATCTAAAGGAAAATATTGAATCTAGGGGTTTCAGTTACAATAAACAAGTGATTATGGGAACAAATTTGATAAAATGTTAGGAGGCAACTGAAAGAGTTTTTGGGCAAACATAACAAACAGGTAGACAGGATTGCGATAATGGCGCCGCCTTCCCCCTAAAAGATAAAATGTGCCGGCATGTGATAAATGTGCCTACAAAGGCCAATTCAAAATGCAAAGCTGCACTAGGACTAAATGAGTACCGATAAAAGTCGACGGGCCGACTAAATTAAAGTCCAAAAATAAATAAATTACCTAAAGCCAATCAACTAATTTTAGTGCCAAAAGAACACAATAGTAATTCTATAAATTTACAATCAGGTCAAAGGTCAATTTAAGGTAAATAAATAGACGCTGGGTGCTAGATGCCACACATTGTGTAGGTATCTAAAGTAAATGCTGAAAAAAATACAAAGTACCAATCAGTGACGATGCGTGAAACCTTGCACTCCCACTGCGCTACTTTATATATGACTTGTTCCTAATAGTGAAAACATACACATACGAACATAGTAACCAAATCCGTAAAATGGACGGCCAAGCGATGGCGTCAATATCGGACAGTTACCCAGATAGAGATGAGTTTTAATTAAGTGTAATAAAAAGGCACGTTAGTGGGAAATTTATACTGTGTACGTATAAAAACGTAAGGACCAGACGTGATCTTGATTGCACCAAATTGCAGTTTGCCTAGTTGAGGTTGAAACTAACAAAATCAAACAAACCTTGTAAATTGAGGTTGCAGATCGAGCCTCTATATTTGCAAGAGTACATATATATATTATCAAAGAAATATTTACTTAAGTCGTTGTTTAATTATCGTACAGGTACTAAGTACCAAGATGAACTAAAACCCAAAATGGCGTAGGGTTTTATTAAAGCAACGGAATAATAATAAAGTAAATCTTCGAACAATGTAGTCGGTGAAACCGTATTCATGGTAATGAAATTCCATTGGTTCCTTGTAAAATATACATAATTAGAGTTAAACAATATATGCCACCATCAAAATGAACATACACAGATGCTAGTTTTGCTCTATAATAAATCTGTAAGTAATTGAACCTAAGGGAAGCAAAATATCTATAAAAAAATTTATTAATGTGACTGTAACTGTAAAATTAAGGCTGTGTATATTGTAGTCAAGGGCTATTGTAGACTATAGTCAAGGCTAAAATCAACTTCCAATTGTAAGCAGGGATTAAAGTTGTTTTCATAACATAAATAATATCATTCATTGTATAAGTAACATTAAGTTGCTAGATTAACAGTACAGTCGATATACCATACTTGAATATAATTGAGGTCAATACTGTATTCAGCAAGTAGTATAATTAAAAAACGGTAATTAAATAATGTATCCAATGCAATTTATAATAATAACGGTCAAATATGTAGGTACCTACATCATTTTACCCGAGTAATAGAAATCTATTTGTATAGATCATGGTTTGCGTAAATAACATACCAGTACACAAGTAAAACTAAATAGGTTGTGATATCTGGTATGACTTTTTACCTTACTTAACATTGGACCATTTACGTATATTATAAATTGCATTATATCTATATATTATACTATATTACCTATCAAACAGCCAAGTAAAACTGAGGAAATCAGTTGTTGCCAATAAATAATGTACATGTACGAGATGTTATTGGAAAGCGACATGTATGTTACAATTTTATTGGAAATTCACGAAATAGGTATTAATTGTGTGAAACGTGTATATAGCTTGAACGCTAATGAAAATACCTAGAAAAGTGTAAGCATCCAAAGAAAATATGTATCAATTAAGTTTAAACTGGTAAGATATTTAAACCTCGAGTTATTATCAATTTGAATAAAAGAAAGCAGACTCGAAATTCAAAACTGAAAAAAGGAGAAGGAGAAAGACTGACATTGTAAAAGTAAAACCATAATTATATTAAAACACTTTATTACGCTAAACAAGTACATAACAATAAGAGAATAGAATAAATGTGTACAAAGGCGAACTCATCCCTTTAAAGGATCTCTTCCAGCTGACCGCTAAGCAACTGAGAGAGATACTAGGAATAGTGAAAATATTCCAAGGTTATATTGTTAAAAAATGTTTATTGTTGAACTGTTGAGAAATGAATATATCCACACCTCGCCGAGTTTCTTCCGCCGGTTCTTCTCGGGTCTGAGGTTAACGCTGTTTTCCGAACCGGTGGTAGTATGTCGGAATTAGAATCTAAATTAACCTAGCAGTTATAAGATAAACAGATGTGAGATGACTGAACTATTGTTGCATGGCTAACGCATAAAATAAAATAAATAAATCATTACAAAAAGGAAGAGATGTGACGTTTATACAATAAAAGTGCAATCCGAACTACCTGCAAGTCGACATTCTGTTGTCAACTGTCATGGCGTACAGGCGGGTCGCGGAGCACACCTGACTGACCAACTGAGTTTTATTTATCACCTTGTAATACAACAGAACCTAGACGTCACAGTAAGTATCATAAGTAGGTACCCTACGTGCAACACAAATGTCATAATTATTGTAATATTATAACCAGAAGTTTTGTAAACAACACGTAGGTATAACAAAAGGTACTTACTTGAATAAAGGTAGATGAATTGCGTGCGGTCCAATAGGTAACCACAACTCACGGAGTCCAAAACAATAAGCTGATCAGCAAAGTCAAGTAAACAAAGCCAAGTCACAGTAGTAGAAAGATTATCGAGTTCCGTAAACGTAAGCCGGGTCAAAAAATTCAATCGCAACACAGTAAGTAATAAGTGAACGCCTCGTGGCAGTACTTAACGCACGAAAAATGACATTGCAAATTGTCGGCAATGAGGCGCGCGCGGGTGCAAGCGTACGCATCTGTGTGCGTGCATTACACACACAAATACAGTCTCTCACGCCCCGTCAGAGCGACGGGTATATTCAGCTTGAAATCTCAAAATTGACTTTTAGCTCAGCTCCCGTTTCGTCTTAATTAAAACGAAAATATTACTTTGCTAATCCGCGAAAAGATAACGTGCTAGTCAATCAGTGCTAACCCGTTATACTTACTTGCGTATTTTTACATGCAATTAATATTCCCACCCTCCCACCGCAAAAATAAATACGCAAATAAATATAACAAACCACCACCAAAAGAATAATCCTCGACACGTGTTTCGCCTCTCTACGAGGCATCCTCAGGAGTTGTTGACGGTCTGACGCCCGGCAACGGAATGACCTGTAATAATATACTCCGCCTGGTACTCTATTCCGAGATTCGCGTATGACCTAACTGACACGGGCCTACGTCATCATGCTGTTTACAGGTTCTCAAACTTTAAAATGTGGGAGAATTTTAACCAACGGTGAAAATTATTTTAATGGCATTAATTTTAAGTTATTCATGTAGAAACATAGTAAAATAAAACAAATCTAATGTATTAAATTAAACTTTATTTATCTACACAAGACAAACGTTTAAAAAACTAATTCACAGTTACACATTAATTACCAAGCTTACGACGTGAAAAGTTTGGAAAACACTGCGACTGCTGACACTGAGCGAGAAGGAAATAACAATTAACACGCGTTCGACAAGGATGACGGTCAGGGCATGAAGTTATCTAGACCCGAATTGTCAAATGTGACAGCGCTATCCTGTGTTGCCAGTAATGTAAACAGAATTACCCGAACGTCTGAAATTTATTTCGTGAATCGGAAGATATTGCTAACGAATAATTAAAAATGACGTGTTATTGTAAAATTTAAGATAAAATACATTATAAATGAAAATTATAAAATTATAAAGAAATATTTTAACTTATTAACCATAGCTATAATGTACCCATGTAACATGTTATGTTGAAATAAAGTGGCAATGTTATTGTGACGTAGGCCCGTGTCACTCTGGGAATAGAAGACCATGTTTTATTAGACCATGACCTGTCTAGAATGGTCGACCATATTTATACCTTGACCACTCCCCCTACTGTGCAAGTGTGAGTGAGTTGGAAAAATTTGTAATAACGGTGATGACGCAACATTCAATTGTTCGTTAAGAATCATGCCCCTATTGTTGTACCTAATTATTTCCAGTTGTTCCAGAACACCCAAACGCAATCCCTTTTCGCAAACATGTAAAATATCAAAAGAATGATTCTCAGATAAAGTGTGACCTGTATCTAATAAGTGCTTTGCAAAATTGGACTTCTCTGAAAAATCTCGCCACTGGTTTTCAGTAAGGGATAATTTGAAATTGCATCTTAAAGTGTTATATTCAGAACTTTCATTTAAGTTGCATAATCTCGAATTCGATATTCTGGACCAGAAGGCGAGATACTTTGCTTCTGAACTTGCACACCAGATGTATACTACCCAGCTTAACAAATTGCATAGGTTAACAGAGTCGAGTTCTGGTTCATTTTTAAGGAGAAGGGATGTGCAAGTAACAACTCACCATGTTTTCCATCCTCGAGTCAAGAATTTAACTAATGTGGAGTTCTCAGAAAATGAAATTGGGCTTTTAGATAAAGGTTTGAAGTATAATTTCCAGACAAAAATTACTCAGAGAACATTAGAAAATTTGGCAGTGGATTCTGAGGTTGCAATAGTACGGGGCCGTGGTGATGTAGATACAAAGACCATGGTGGCTAATGTTATCAAGAGTACTAGTCCAGCAGAGTGCGTGTGTTGATTCTGATGTTTTGCTGTTGAGATCTATACAACAGAAAGTGCAAGACAGTGATTTGGTGGTTTCAAAGGCAGACAAAGGCAACTGCATTGTGATTATGGAGAAGGGACAGTATAATCAGAAAGTACTAGACCTTATTCAAGGACACGGATTTTCGAGATTGCAAAGAGACCCAACTCCAGGGTTCCAGAAAGATCTTAGACAAGCAGTTAAGAATTCTTCGTTTGTTTTTGAAACCGAACATCAGAAGAGTATGGTTGTACCTATGAATCCACGAGCTCCTATTCTTTATGGACTTCCCAAAATTCATAAGGATAATATCCCAGTTCGTCCAGTGGTCTCATATTTGGGTGCGCCAACTTATAATCTGGCAAAAAGGTTGAATTCCATTATAAGAGACAAGTCCCAGTTCCAGCCGAAATTTTGCTTGAAAAATAGTTTGCAGTTAATAGAAAAGATCAAGGACATTAACATACCAGATAATGCTGTTCTTCTTTTATTGGATGTAGACAGTTTGTTTACAAATGTGCCATATGGAGAGACTTTGTAGATTCTTAAGGGTCTTTTTGAAAGGCAACGTTTACATCCAGGGGAAGTAGATGAATTGATAGATCTAACAGCGATTTGTATGAAACAAAATTATTTCAGATTTGGGGGACAGTATTATCTGCAAAGTGATGGTTTGGCTATGGGCTCACCACTAAGTCCTTTAATGGCTGATATTTTTATGGACCATTTTGAGAACCAGCATATTGTGGGCAACAATAATATATTATACTATTTTAGATACGTGGATGATTTGATTATTTGTTGGACGGGTAGTATGGGCTTGCTGGATGCATTTATTGCTGAAATTAATAGTAAGCATCCAAAAATTAAGTTTCAAAAGGAACTAGAGCAAGACAACTCACTGAATTTTCTAGCTATACCTAGGAGAATATCAAAATCTACATTATTGAAGGCACTACTAAAGTCCAAGAGCACAAGGAGAGTGAGCTTCCCACCCTCGATATTAAGACGAACGTCATCGGTTACCTTAACCAATGTCGTGACAGTGCTATGCCCGGGGCGGAAACCAGATTGGAGAGGATTGACCATACTATGTCTGTTGAGATGTGATGAAAGGCGACGATTTACGAAGTGTTCAATTATTTTTGATAAAACTGGAAGGATGGAAATGGGCCGATATTGGGAATAAGAGATTGGACTAGAAGTTTTGGGAAGTGGGATTACATGGGCGTGTTTCCATATAGACGGGAAGGTACCGGATGAAAAGGAGTAATTTATAATTTGGGAAAGGACAGGTGCAATGTAATCCGCCGTAACCATGAGCATATCCAGACTTAGGCTATCCTCACCAATGGCTTTCGTCTTAATATTCTTGAGGATAGAAAGTATTTCCTGCGGAGAAATGACACCCAGATTTAACAATTACTAAAGTAAACAACAGGCATCAGTTCAAAATTTACCGTAAGCCTACACATACCGATACAGTTATCCCGGCTTCTTCCACGCATCCGTGGCAGCATAAGTTGGCTGCTTTTCATTGTTATGTGCATAGAATGTTGACTGTGCCTCTTTCTGATGAACACTATCAGATTGAATTAAATAATATTTATCACTTAGCAGTTTCAAATGGTTACGATAAGTCTGTTGTGGATGGTATCATCAGAAAAAAGCGGAATAGTATAGTCAACACTATGTTGTATGCGGAACGATCCTCAGAACCGATTAAGAAATATCAAGCGAGCATAACTTATGTTGGCAAGTTGTCTGATGCAATTTCCTGTGGCCTTTAAGACAAATAACACTTTGCACTCAAAGCTTTGCAATGGCAAAGATAAGATCGAGAATGGGAAAAAGTCTGGAGTTTATAAGCTTACTTGTGACGATTGCAATAAGGTGTATGTGGGGCAAACGGGCCGTAATTTCACTACTAGGTATAAAGAGCATGTTACGTCATATAGACATAACCATCCAGAGAAGTCCAATTTTGCAAAGCACTTATTAGATACAGTTCACACTTTATCTGAGAATCATTCTTTTGATATTTTACATGTTTGCGGAAAGGGATTGCGTTTGGGTGTTCTGGAAGAACTGGAAATAATTAGGT
The DNA here is from genome assembly GCF_910591565.1 of Cydia splendana. Classification (NCBI taxonomy): domain Eukaryota; kingdom Metazoa; phylum Arthropoda; class Insecta; order Lepidoptera; family Tortricidae; genus Cydia; species Cydia splendana. The sequence goes on from NW_026946894.1 coordinate 325,707, forward strand.
ACAACAATAGGGGCATGATTCTTAACGAACAATTGAATGTTGCGTCATCGCCGTTATTACGAATTTTTCCATCTCACTCACACTTGCACAGTAGGGGGAGTGGTCAAGGTATAAATATGGCCGACCATTCTAGACAGGTCATTCCGTTGCCAGGCGTCAGACCGTCAACAACTCCTGAGGATGCCTCGTAGAGAGGCGAAACACGTGTCGAGGATTATTCTTTTGGTGGTGGTTTGTTATATTCATTTGCGTATTTATTTTTGCGGTGGGAGGGTGGGAATATTAATTGCATGTAAAAATACGCAAGTAAGTATAACGGGTTAGCAATGATTGACTAGCACATTATCTTTTCGCGGATTAGCAAAGTAATATTTTCGTTTTAATTTTTTACTTAAAGATTCAGTAATGCCGTCAATAAAGATGGAAAAAGGCAGAGGAGAGAGCACACCACCCCGGGGGACACCAGCGGTAAGGTCACACCACCCGGAGACCTTGTCGTCGACCCTTACTCGCTGGCGCCTACCAAAGAGGTGGCTTCGAAACCAAGCGAGAGCAGATTGAGAAAGGTTAAGCGTATTAAGTATACCTAGGAGAATATCAAAATCTACATTATTGAAGGCACTACTAAAGTCCAAGAGCACAAGGAGAGTGAGCTTCCCACCCTCGATATTAAGACGAACGTCATCGGTTACCTTAACCAATGTCGTGACAGTGCTATGCCCGGGGCGGAAACCAGATTGGAGAGGATTGACCATACTATGTCTGTTGAGATGTGATGAAAGGCGACGATTTACGAAGTGTTCAATTATTTTTGATAAAACTGGAAGGATGGAAATGGGCCGATATTGGGAATAAGAGATTGGACTAGAAGTTTTGGGAAGTGGGATTACATGGGCGTGTTTCCATATAGACGGGAAGGTACCGGATGAAAAGGAGTAATTTATAATTTGGGAAAGGACAGGAGCAATGTAATCCGCCGTAACCATGAGCATATCCAGACTTAGGCTATCCTCACCAATGGCTTTCGTCTTAATATTCTTGAGGATAGAAAGTATTTCCTGCGGAGAAATGACACCCAGATCGAAAACAGAGGAGTTGGGGTGTAGCCTGTCAGAAAGAGATGAAATTGTGGTCTGCTTAACAGATGGGTCCAGAGTAGTAGGAGAGTAACTAAAATGAGAATTCATACCGTCTAAGTCGAGAGTACCATCTGGACGCTGTTGAACTTTACCCACCCCTACTTCAAAAAATTCCAAAGTTTTGTCGGAGGACACTCGTCGTCGATGGATTTGTGAATATACCGACGTCTTGCCTCACGACAAACTCTGTTACAGCGATTATGCAGCGAACTATAACGAAGACGATTGCTCTCAGAAGGATAGATCTAAGTTTAATGCGAGCTCTATTTCTCTTCTCCATGAGACCTTTAATTTCGGGGGTAAGCCACGGTGCAGGAAAGTGACGGACGTGCATCGGCTTCAAAGGAGCATGGTGGTCAAAAATCGCAAGCAATGTTGCATTGAAAGCCTCTACCCTTCCGTCTATATCCCCAACACTTCCAACGCTGTGCCAGTCAGCATTGCGCAAGTCATCCTACAGTGCCCGCATGTCTATGCCACGAAGGTCACGTCGTAGTATAACTTTATGTCTCCGTTTGGGTGGATGTTTTCTAAAAGAAGCAAAAATCAAGTCGTGACAAGAAAAGGAAGCAGCGCACGGTGGGCTGCCCGTAGGCCATAATTCAATAAAACGCATGTGGTATTTTTAAATTTACAATGGCTGTTATTGTTTGCCAATAAACGTACTTTGATTTAATATAAATAGATCCTGTATAACTAATTACGTTAATTCTATAACGACCCTCGAAAGCGAACACAACTCCCGTTGGTACGCGTTCTCTTATCAGAGACTCATTAAGTGATCGGTCATTAGTGGTGAATTCCTGACTAAATAGTGACTTTAGTAATTATTATTAATATGGAGCTTAAAGAATCAGGTATGTTGTTTTGATTTCATAGAAAGTTTCGCATTGGAATAAAATATATATTAATAATAATAGGTCTACACCACCCTAAAAAGTCGTACGCATCACGATTAAAATATTTTGCTGACTTAAACTTTTAGTTATGTTACTACACGATTTTACATACGAAACTAGCATCATTTTGAAACCCAATATTTCCAGATTAACGGCCATAGACTTCTTTTTGCAAATATTTGCCTATGTGGTATTTAGAAAACTGCTACGCCTACGTAGGCCAACGCGTAGCAGTACTACGAAAGTATTACGAATGGAAATTTACCCTTTTTCTTTCTTTTTTCAGGTGATGTGAACGTCGGATCTTTTACAAAGGGATTTTTATTTAACTTAGTAGTTCAGATACAGAAAGACGTTGTCAAGTGCTACAACAATTAATAGGAATGGTGCCAGATATAGAAAACGTGGATACAAGAGATTTGGATAGCATCACAAAGTACTTACATTTGTAGTAGACATGTAATTTATTGGAAACCAAGATCGACAACCGCAAGATTGCAGCGAGTTGTCATAGATATGAGCAACCATTGGGTGTAAAGAAAAGTGCAGTATGTTCGAGGTGTAAATTAACATTTCATCTTGATTGTGATGGGTATCCGGAGAAAGTATATAATCTCATGGATCGTAAAAAGAGAGAAAATTGGAAGTGCAAGTCGTGTATAAGGACAAGTAAATCACCTTGCATGGAGGACAAACAGATCATGCCATCGTCCAGTGTACCGGCAAGAAAAACAAAGAAAAACGAAATCACCCCAAAAGAGCCGGTAGCTAAATCGCCAAACTCCTTACTACCTATTAACCCAAATACGGATACTATTGATCCTTCAGAAAACTACTCCACTCCAAAGCCAAACCGATATCTCCGGATGAAAAACAAAATATTCACGCTACGAATACTGGAACCCAACAAAATGAAACCACATCACAGGAGCCGATATATGAAATAACAAAGGATGTAACAACTAACCCGGACATAACTAGTGATGATGTTCCGGTAACGGTGTACTGTTGGAATTAACTTGTTCGTGACTATAGATATTATATATTTATTTATTATATTTAACGTAGGTATTCTATATATTTGTTATATAGGGCGCATGGGAATTACATAATCGGTTTACCTTCAACTTTGATAAATCTAAAGTAACTGGCTTATCAGTCGTATTCAATATCCGTACGGGTATTTGACCTTTGTCTGGTCTTGAAATGACACCTGCTACAAAAACGCCTGCTTGCATTTCCTGGGCTAGTACTACACAGTCGTCTACCAGTTGTGACGTAATGTGAGTCATAACTTCGCATCGCGGAGGTATATTATGGACATACGTATTATTTAAATGTACTTGCATAGGTATCAAAACGGACTGACCTCGGTCCTCTAAAATTAATGCATTGCGTTTATAACTTATATCTGCATCGTAACGTTTGAAAAATTCTTCCCCTAAAATTGCTTGGGCTGCGCATTGCATATTCTTAAAAACATGAAACTTTTCTTCGCAAATGAAACCGTTAAAGTCTAAGTCTAAATATATATATCCTTCTGAAGTTAAATCTCCGCATACTCCCTTAATAGTAATGCTATGTCCTTGTATTTGTCTAAAAAGATCGGGTTTGTTTTGTAAATATTCGTACCTAATAGCACACAGGCCTGCTCCGCTGTCGGCCAAGAGTTTTAATTTATATGTTTTACCTATACTACAAGTTACTGTGCTATAATTATCTTTATTATAACTAAATATCGCGCTATTCATATTAGTCACGAAAAAACTGCCTGTTAGGTTTTACATTATCGTGTGACGGTTGCATGTGCTGCGCACGCGTATTCGGGCGAGTGGGCGCGCGCGCAGGTCGGTGGACTGTAGCTGCACGGTCAGCGAAATTGTCCGGTCGTTTAACTCTATTTGTCGAGACGTGTTGCGAAATACCTGTGTTACGGTTATTATTGGAATAATACCGTGTCCCGAATGTATTTTTATTTCCTGTGTTAAAATCTCTGCCCTTATTCCTATTGTAACGCGCAGAGTGGGCATTCCGGTTCCCGTAATTATTACGAGAATGTCCCCGTCCATAATGTAGGACTTGATCCTGTTGTGGTGATGAGCTGTGCTCGTCAATGGCCGTCCTGATTGCTTCGGGCAATGACGTAAATTGCCTAGATGATATTATTGTGCTTAATTTTGGGTCTGCTAGACCGTCTGCAAACCGTTTAATGGCTGATTTCTCGTTCAGCGGACGAAGTATATCGTACCTGCTATGGTTACCGTCGGCCTGAGATATGGTCAGGTTGACGAAAAGATCCTCGATCTCGGCTCCGAATGCCTCTATAGTTCTCCTACCTTGCCTAGCTCTGTATAGTTGAGCCTGAATCGATCCGGACGATTTTTTAGGTAGTAAGAATGTGCGCATATCCGTGACAAGTAATTCTACGCTACTATATGACGTCTTTAATCTGAGCTTAGCGCTAGATGAAAGTCTTGTTTTTAGGACGAAGTCTATTAAAATCTGTTGAGTTTCGCTATTAATAATGGAACTGTACATTAGAATACCGTCTATTAATTGTTTAGTGGTATCCTCCTGCCCCGTCATGACGGGCAACAAGGCGATGGCCGTCTTGACATCAAAACTGGGCTTAGCCATTTTTCCGTCTGTTTGAGATTCTGTATCAAAATAATTTAATGCTATCTTTATCCTACTGTAAGTGTCGGCAATATCGTTTATATGCTTATTAGCTAACTCTAATTCTGAAATTTTATATTTTTCCGTTTGCTTCTGTAACTGAGACACAATATCCGCCGCGCGATTATATAATTCGTTTGATTCGTCTAGTTTCTTTCTACCTATTTCTTTCCGTCGCCTCTCTGGACCTAACTTTACAATATCTTCTCTTAATTTATTTAACCTTTCACGAATGGACACTAACTCAGATAGCATAATAAATTTGCGGCTACGGTTAATAACATACAACGGCTAAAATTAGGATACCTAACATTTCCTATATATCGCGACGAAACAATTAAAACATAATGATAAAGTTATATCTAACTTACATTAGTAGCGGGCAATGTACCCCCGTAAGTAGGTTATGTCGAGGCTGCATTCCGCGCTGGCTGGGCGGTCGCGTGACGCTGCTGGCGAGCTGGCACCTCCATGTGGCACTCGCTGACGCTGCATGTGGCTGCCTCTGCTCCGACGACGATGACGGGCCGGGCTAACCCTGGACTCCCTCGAGCATGGGCCGGGATAACCCTGGACACCTCTTGATATGGGCCGGGATAACCCTGGACACCTCTTGAATTGCGAGCCGGGATAACCCTGGACAACGCTCTTCTTTCTTCTTTCTTCGTTTTTTCTTAATTTGAGTTTTTTCCCTTGGTCATCTTTTTCTTTCTTCTCTTTCGTTTTCAAAATGTGTGGGAGGGTTCTGTTTAATAGGAAGCTTCTTTCTTGAAAATGCGCAGGAAGTTCCTTTCTTGAAAAATAGGTTCTTCAACTTGAATCTTCATTAGGGTGATCTTCTTGTCTTGACTTCTATCCTCATTTTGCTATGCGATGCGCTGTGGTGGACTTCGCTTTCCTGGTCCTCTTCTGGTATGGGTCGCCATCTGATGAGTTGGTAGTTGGAGGGTCGAATGGAGATTAAGTGAAACGAGACATTACCGAAGATGTGTTATATTCTCGGTATCCAAGTATAGAGAGAGCAAGTAAATCTAAACATAACATATTTATAGGCTATTATTGCTTACATGCTATTTATACAATTACGTGCGTCGCATATTTATGTTGCAGACAGTAACGTATAGTTACTGTTAATATGTTAACTTAGGCATATAGTACAACTTCAAATTTTTATCTTATATTATTTATTCTTGCCCTCTTTTTTATAATTTTATTGACTTTCCTCTAGTCTATTGTACTCAGTGCTATATTTGTCTAACGTTCTTCTTCAATTCTCATCTACTCAAAGGTTAACTGGAAGAAATCCCTTAAAGGGATAAGTTCGCCTTTGTACTGCCTATCCTGTGCCATAAATTTGTGTTTTGTATTTTGTACAATAAAGAGTTTATACATACATACATACATACTGTTCTACTCCGAATTCACACTCTGAAAACAATGCGCAACCGACATCATCTGAAGGAAAACGGAACTCGGGTTTGATAGTTAGCCAAACCCAAGAAAACCACATAACCCCAACATATGACCCGGAATCTGAAATACCAAAGGATGATGATATGGAAAACTGCTCTACTCCACATGTACAGCCAACATCTTCTGATGAAAAGAAAATAACCCACCGGAAAAAAAGTTCACCATTAATGACTCAATAGAAAACTCTTGTCATAGTTCATTTTCGTCTGAAATAGAAGAATCTGAGGAAAATGAATCATGTGACGACGATAACTCTAGCATGCGAGCTGGCTCTAGACTAAATAGAAGTTGTCCTGAAGTAGCAATAAACAGTCCGTTCCTAATTGAATCCCTGCTGCAAGAAAAATACGACTCTGCTGAAAATTTAATTGAGACTCTACATCGGAGAATCACTGTCTTAAAAAAAACTAAAGGAGTATGAATAAAAAAAAAATCAGGACTTCGTGCACATCTCCAGGATCTATGACGCCATCGCCAAAAGCTGCAAGTGCAAAAAAGTCTTCCAAGAAGAAGAGGAAAAAGGTTAACAGATCCAGAGTCGACGAAACACAAAAAGAAGAAAATAAACAAATAGTTAACGAGTCTAGCAAGGCACGTGACTTGACAGCATCGCCTATGAATCCTGTCACTCCTGCTGCTGGATCGTAGTATATATGCATCATTAGTAGTGACTATACAATAATGTTGACTAAAGCTGAACGAACCTTTAACAATATGAGTCTATGTCACTATCGGGTACCAGGGGGAGGCATTCATCAACTTTTCCAAGGACTTGAAACAAAACTTAAAGATTTCACTCACAAGGACTACTGTGTGGTTTTTGTTTGAGAAAGGGACTTTAGGACCTCAACTAATTATCATAAATTAATTATATTTATAAGAGAACAGATCCAGCTAGTTCAACACACTAATATTATAATTTGTTCACCTACCTTTATACTAAATAATTATGCAAACATATGCAACAAGAGAATTGAAATATTTACTAACATGCTGTATCTTGATAATCAGACATATGGATATGCCTATTTATTAGATTCTAATTTAAATTTAACGTATTCTAATTACATGTTTTCAGCTGGATCTGGGACAATAAACAGTCGAGGTCTTGACATTATATTTAAGGATTTAGCGTATTTGATAAAGTCATTAGCCATGATTACCGTTGAGAATAGTGTAGAGCAGAATGTGCGCGAAAATAGCTTAGAACGTGTTTTTTTTTCGTGAAGACTAAAAATAATAATTTTACTATTATGCACCAAAATATACAGGGTGTTCTAAGTAAATTCGATATTATTGAGGCTGTCCTAATGGAGCTAAAAAAGAATGATAAGGAGGTGGGCGTTCTCTGCTTAAGCGAAACCTTCATTCGAAAAGGTAATGAAGACAATTTAAAAATGAGTAATTTTAAACTGGCTAGCTCCTTTTCCCGTAAGAATAAAAAACGAGGGGGATCTTGCATACTAGTAAAGCATGACATAAAATTCAAGCCCTTACAGATTTGTGCTGACCTTAGTATTCCAACAGTTTTTGAATGTAGTGGAATTGAGATTCCTGACCATAAACTCATAATAGTAAACATTTATCGTGTTCCTAAACATAGTAATAAGGAACAGTTCCTGCTTCACCTCGAGGCGCTTTTGTATCACTTTGGTCTGAAAAAATCGAGACATAAAGTCGTGTTATGTGGAGACTGGAACTACAATATTCTAAAAATAGATAATAGCACATCGAAAGTTATTAAACTACTAAATAATTACAATTACAAAATGCACATAGACTGTCCAACACGAGGCGAATCATGCCTCGATCAAATAGCGAGTAATATAAAGAAAATAACATCTGAAATCCTTCCACTCGCTCTCTCAGATCATGAAACAGCCCAATTCGTCACGTTTCCTGTAAAAATAGTTTTAAAGGCCACGCCATACTATATAAAAAAGAGAGATTACAGTCATGAAAATTTGCTTAAATTCCAAAAGTGCGTAACGGCATTATATTTCTCCGATGTACTCAACAGAGGAAGCTAATGCGGCATTTCAAATATTTCACGAAATACTGTGCCTATTCAATGAATTATGCTTCCCATATATTCGTATAAAAGTTAATCACCAACTCAATAACAACAAATGGCTGACAAAAGGATTGCGACGAGCATGTACAAATAAAAGGACCCTATATTTGAAGTATAAACAAGAAATATTAAATAAGTCTAAAAATAAACTGAAATACACCAGGCTCCAATTTCACCACGGTGACAGGTGCGACAATTGTGAACCATCACTGTTGCTGACGTCACAGGCATCCATGGGCTACGGTTACCGCTTACCATCGGGCGGGCCGTATTCCTGTTTGCCACCATCATTGTATTATTTAAAAAAACTTTATTATATCGGAAAAAAACAGATATTTCTCTTGCTAAGTTTATGACAATTGTCACAACCCAAGTAACATTTTAGTCCTATAATTTTAGTTTTTATCGCTAAAAGCTTGTATAGACGTCGTATTAAGGTTTCAGAGGTGACCACCTGTCGTATAAAAGCGCTTGGCAACACCTTTTTGCTCTATAGGCTTATACAGCTAATATATTCTATAAGCAATTGATGTAAAGGTTTATTTCATCATTTTATAGAGCCGTTATAGGCGTGTACTATAACAGGTTCAAATATAACTACTATAGAGCAATATTACTGTATAATAGTATTTGGAATCACTTTTATGCAACTAATTTGCGCTATTAAGGTTCCCTGCCAAGCCGCTATAGTTTTGTGTTTTAACAGTGACAAAAACCCAACTATACAACGATTTCAGGATATAGTGGCTTTAGAGATCACTGCTATAGTACATAATACTTTAGTAGTTTGCGCTATTAAGGTTCCCTGCAAGCCGCTATAGTTTTGTGTTTAAACAGTGACAAAAACCCAACTATACAACGATTATAGGATATAGTGGCTTTAGAGATCACTGCTATAGTACATAATACTTTAGTAGTCATATGAACACTATTATAGAACTGTTTTGCTCTATAGTAGCATTTTTGGGACATATTTATAGCGTTAAAAAGCGCTTTAGTAGTTTTTAAATCCCTATTATATCTCATCGCTGTAAACGTCACAATGACTCTTTTATATAACAAAACTGTTGTATAGTGGTTTTGTTTTTTCTTTTAAAAGACAACAGCGTTATAGTTGAGTTTTTATGTCTTATATCAACCGAGTTAGATACATAAAGGTAGAAAACGACTACTTGTAAATGATAAATTTGATCTGTAATGGCTACTTATATCTTGCTTATATAAGTTCAGGCCTAAGCCACATAATGTGGTTCCGTACAAAATATTTTTATATTTTAATGAATTGATAAAAAAGACCCCAGTGATATTAGTGATTGTAGGTGAGATTTATCATCAATGATTTAATACAAGCATAAAATCGTGACGGTTTAGATATTTATCGACATCCATTATTAGCACATTTTTTTTACCAATCACACTGAAAAAGGAAACAACAGTAATGACTACATCTAAATTAAAAAAAAATCCTATATCTTTCTAAAGAGTTTGTATGTGTAACTGGGTCACAGCAAAATTCTTTTGGAACCCTAATTTTAATCATGATGGCGGTGAATATTTCGTCGTAAGTTCTATAGTTAGCCTATAAAAGCGTCGGATTTACTTCTTGGCTGTATAGTAGTAACTATGGTGAATATCATAATATTTTATTAAATTATTTTATTAAAAACATAAATAAATCGAGGGGGCATTTAAAATTCCTCATTAAACTAATACCATTCTAACGGTAAAACTTCCGTCCCATATACTTTTTGCACTAAGGACCGAATTATTCGACATCTAAATGGCGCATATTCATATAAAGTCTTTACTTATCACCATTTTACTTAGTACCGTTTTTGTGAAGTAAACACCCAACAAAACCACTCACAACAGTTGATGGAAAACTTGATAGCAAATTTCGTAGTAAAGGAACTATGAATTCTACAATAGTATAAAAAAGCACTATAATACAATTTCAAATACTACTATAGTATAAAACAAGCACTATAATGGAATCTCCAATGCCACTATAGTATAAATTAACACTATAATGGCGTTACTGACAACAAATTAGCACAAAAGTGATCATCACATCACTTTTATAGACCTAAAACGTCACGACTGACACTGCTACAGGTCTACTATATCACTGAATGGCACATAAGATGCGCCATTTCGGCTTTATACAATCTTCTTTGGTCTTTTATAGGACCTTAGGTGGTATTTGGGAAACGTTCTATCGACTACTATAGAACCACAAATTGTTACTTGGGAAGAAACACTACAATTGTCACGAAATTCCGACATATAACTCATTACCTGTCAAGAATTACCTACAATTCTTCTAAATCTTGACAATTGTCAGAAACTTCGCAAAAGAAATATCTGTTTTTTTCCGATATAATACAGTTTTTTTAAATAATACAATGATGGTGGCAAACAGGAATACGGCCCGCCCGATGGTAAGTGGTAACCGTAGCCCATGGATGCCTGTGACGTCAGCAACAGTGATTTTACAATTGTCGCACCTGTCACCGTGGTGAAATTGGGGCCAGATATACGATACTTTTGAGAAAATGTATAAATAGAGCAAAACAGCTACATAATATAAGAACTATCGCACAGGCCAAAAATAAATCGAGAGCTACTTGGCAAATTATTAGTGGTCCAACTCACACACAACCCACAATAACTAGTATCACTACCGACCACACAATATATTCTGATCCCACTACGATAGCTACACTTTTTAACGATTTCTACATAAACCTAACAAAACAAACTAATGATAATTAAACTGGCAACCACCCATCAGTACCCTTTAATCCAAAAACGATATTTCTTAATCCGTGTGATGAAAAATAAATTTTTAAACTTATTAAATGTCTCTAAACAATAGTCATGCACTGCCGTGTCAAGCCAAACTCACGTATCTTTGAAATGGCCATTTCGAGAAAAACGACTTTAAAGTTTAAAACAAAGAACTTATCATAACTTACAAAATTATGGTCCGTTTTTTTAATTTTTTATATAATATGAATAAGAAGTCCAAGAACAACCGACAAGACGTATTTAAAACTGAAATTGTATTTATATGAATTAATTATGCCAAATTTAAAATATGGACGGTCTAAAATTGCATACATTTTAAGTTACGCGAAATGCGGCATCTACAGATACGGTAATATGGCGTCGGCCTTTAATCCGTTGGCAGCACAACAGATACGGACGGTGTTATGCCGATCTCCAGTATTTTAATAGTGCTATGAAATCACATAGGTAACACTTAAAGAAAAGTCACATTTTTGGGAAAGTAGTTTAATGAATACAGTAATAATTAACATAATAAACGGTAAATTCTGTATGAAATAAAAAATGGTCACCAAACCTCCAAGGACCTCTATAATAAACATAGTACTTAATCTGTAATTTCAACATAATTTTTGATATCACTTTTTTTTTTGGACATAAAAATTAATAATTTGACCATTAAACCATCAAGCCTTCATTGCCGTAACTTACACATGCTGCGGTATCTACTAGTACGGTTACGCCGAACTCATGTACCTGCCTACTACCGTGCTACTACCTATCGAAAGTTACCACAGATTGGCAAACCTCGAGCGTGTCGCGCTTGTTAAGCTTATTATGGTAACTTAAAAAATCTTTAGTCAGAATTATTCCTGAGCATAACTGGGGTTTTGTCATAAATGTAAGTAATAATATTTTAAGTCATCTGCTTGAAATCCATAATTGTTTTTCATTCGAAGTATTGCAGTGCATAGTATTAATATAGACATAAAAAATTAAGTCATATATTTAGTGGTCATAATATGTATTTTTCATAAATGTTACAAAGCATGAATAATAAATATATATGGTTGTGAGCAACCTATGAAGCAAATATTACTTTAGTCTTAATCATAACCACACAAAGACCGTATAAAAGAGGAGATCAAAGAAGAGGAGCCCCCTCCAGTAGGACCGTTTCTCCTGAAACGGTTTTATAAAAGAAACTAATCATAGTAGGTAGGTTAGGTTCGTTAGGTTTCTTTAGATGCCCGAAGGGCAAACTACGCAGAAATAGGAGCTCCGCGTGAGCGGGGCTCCGTCGAATTAAGTGTTTGGACGGAGATCAGGGAAAATGTTTTTTTCAAGGAGTTGTTGAGAGGCTAAAATTAGTTTCTTAAATTATTTATGTAAACCATTATGGTTGAAAATTATTATGCTACAAACCGTTATACGTAAAAACATTATAAGAATCGATTCATATGCTTTTAGCTGGTATGACATTTGATTCATTATAATCAAAACCTATACCTATGCACAAAAAATATATGACAACTGCTGAGTATGTCATCAAATATTATGGCTAAAAATGTATGACACAATATAATATGACTTTTCATTTGTATGCGCAATGATGATTATGACACAAGTTGTTATGCGCATCAAGGATATGACTTAAACTTGTATGCAACCCAATATGGATCCGGCATAAATAAGTAGTTAAAACCGGAGTTACAGTATTTTGACAACTTAGTTTTATGTGAAAATTAGGGCAAAAAGTAATGAAATCTTTATTGTATCATATAAAAGACACTATTTTAAATCGATTTAGCCCGGTTAACCCAAACTACTGTATCTCAAGATACGTTAGTTTGGCTTGACACGGCAGTAATGCAGTGGGTGACTGGGTGTGGATGAGTTAAGTACCAAAGCCATAAAGCTCTGTGCAAAATATATCAGTAAACCTTTGGCACATATAATAAATCTGTCCTTTAAACAAGGCATTTTTCCTAAAGATCTCAAATTATCAATAGTTAAACCGATATACAAAAAAGATGATAAAACAAAGATGAATAACTACTATAAAGCTAGTGACAGATTCGATAAACAGCAAAATGCCCGTAGCAGCTATATTCCTAGACTTGAGCAAGGCTTTTGATTTTTGTCCAGCATTCGATCCTTTGTTTTTTTAAATTTGAGTGGTATGGTATAAGAGGGAATGCCTACAGTTGGATAAATAGCTACCTTTCAGATCGCAAGCAATGTACGGAAATACAAACTATTGAAAATGGAGAACTGATAACTAAGCGATCACAGTACAGCCACAACAGCTGTGGTGTACCCCAGGGGAGTATTTTAGGGCCCTTATTCTTTATTTTATATTTATATTAATGACTTGCCACTGCATATTAAACAAGATTGCATAATGTTTGCTGATGACACTACTCTAATAATTAAATCAGATGACATAAATAATTTTAACGATGACATTAATAAAACTCTCGCAGATATAATTGACTAGCTACACACCAGGGTGATTATCTCAACGATTTTTTTTGCGGCGGAGCTGATAATGACAGTGTGGACTAATTATTTCACAATGGTATTTTTTTCTGAAAACCTTAAAAAATTATTATCTTAAGACAAATCGCAAAATGTTATAAAAGTTATTGTTATTTATTAAAAAAAATTTTTTCGCCGCAATTATAATTTTGGTGTAGTGTCCCGAATCCGTTTTTCTTGAATGATTTCTATAGTAGAACCATAACATCCATTGATTTAACTAAAACTTCACAAACTTTTACTCGTTATTAGTCTACGTATATTATAAGAAAATAAAAGTGAAGATTAGTACATGAATTGATACTCTAAACTAAGCATTACTAGTTGTCCTGGTAAAATAGTAAATTTTGGTGGTAAATATTGAAAATGAATTTTATGGTCGAACGAAACGCAACAAGGCTAACAAACGTGGAGTAACCTGTTAATTTTCAGGTCTGCTCTGGCACTGAACGATGATGCACGTGTCGTATGACGCTAGATCTGTCCAGCAAACGCGTAAGTATCTAATTTTGGTGTATTAAAATACTTTTTAATGCAATTTTGGTGGTGTATCTAACTAATGACCGAAAAGTAGTTGTTTTTGTGTGAACTGTATTTAAAGCATGTTTATAGTTTCTTTTTTAACCGACTTCACTTTCATAGAAGGAGGAGGTTCTGTATTCGGGGTACCTAATGATTCTCCGATAAACTTTTAGCAGATCATCGATTCGCCGACAACGATTCGCCGAACATCGTTTCGCAGAGTCATTTATTTGTCAATGTAACTTCTGGTCAACTAACGTTACGTAGACTCTTGGTTCACATACCGTTCAGTTTGCTTCTGTGTAAATTCGCAGAACTATTATTGGACGATTTCCATTTGGCAGAGTAATCGTTTCGTTTAAGCAATGTTTAGTCGAATAACGTTTCACATTTTACATATAAGTCGTTATTTTCGAAACAAAAGAATGAAATAAAATTTTATCATTTTTTAAGTAAATGCGTTAAGTATATGTATATAAAGTTACGAAGAAGTTAGCGAATATGTGGTGTCAAACTCGTGGTAAGGCTACAGTTGCACTTCATGAAATTGGTGGATTTGAGGAGGAAATGATTGAGTTACTTTAGAAAATACCGAAATCATAATACACATGCCTTTAAAAATTGAGGGGTTCCGTCAATTCCTCATGGATTACAACATCAGATCAGAACCAAAATTGTTATGGGAATACCTCGCAGGTAACTTTTTTCAAACAAAAAAAGAATAACTCAAATCGGACCATGGGTGCTGGAGTAATCGCTAAACATACTACTTTAAAAAAATCATCATCATTATCATCAACAATCATCATCAGGTGCACTTCATCAATAATTGAAATCTCACCTTATTTTATAATTTTTTTTTAGCATTAGAAAGAAGGTAAGCGAAGTTGACATGTCTTTTATTAATTGAAAAACGCTTTTTAAAAATCAGTAACTAAGTATTACTTATGAAAGCAGAAGAATATAAATGATCGTATTAGATTCGTGAATGTTACATATTTGCCATGACTTATTTTTAAAAAGAGTTTTTCAATTAAAAGACACGTCAAGATTGTTTACTTACCTTTTTTCTAATGCTAAAAAAACGAACATTCAATATTAATGCCAAATGAACATTCGACCTATTGTGTTTCGACCAATGGTTTCTCGGGTAATTATGACAGTTACTAAATGATTATTCTACGAATAGTAAATATGCGTATCAATGTTCTGCTTATTGACTACTCTCGCAATCGACTATTATGCGTAACGAGATTCGGCGAATCGTTACTCTGCCAAACAACCCGTCTGCGAATTGTTGTCGGCGAAACAAAAATCGGCGTATTTTTTTTCGGAATATCAATAGGGCACCTGAGTCGACAATGGAATCAGTCAAAATATTAACACGGAAAATAACTAATTCAATAAATGGCGGGGCCTCACGGATATACGTCGTAACTTGATATAAAAAAAAAGTAATAATTAGGTCTTTGATTGAATTACCATAAAACTACCTCATTAAGCTATTTATCCGAGAATCCGACATCAATATTATTTGTATCACTTGTATATATATTTACGCCTTAAACATGCTAGAAAAAATGGTTATAGATATAATTTCTTGCAGACTTTGTTCTGATAACGTTCAAAGTGATATTCAATACATAATCACACAAAAATATGGTCAATGTAATAAATATGTGCATTTTAACAAATTTCTCTAAATGAAACTACCAAATTTGGACTCTTTGCGCTAATGCTAAGGATTACATTTCCTTGCGGCGCGCGGGGACAGTTTCAATGCGGGCGGTGGCGGGAGTTCGTGCCAAGGACGCGTGGATAGTATGTAGGTAAGTATGTACTTACCTACAAGTTGCTACAAGTGACAGGCCAATTCGAACGTGGGCGGGCGTCTCGCTCGCACCAAATATTTGTGCGGCCAAGTCTAAGCAAAATGAACGCGCGCGTGAATGATAGCTGATTAAAAATAACTGATATCATTTCCAATATTATTGGTTGATGTTCAAATTATATTCGTAATTATATATGTACGTCAATTATGACCCACTACAAAAATTAAAATTGCGCATGACTATCTATCGTTCTTATTTAATTTCAGAATGGCATAGTGTGGAGTGGCATTATAAAAGGAATACTTATTATCGTAGTCATTTGACAGTTTTGGTGACACTTTCACATTCTGTCACAGCGAAGTGTGTAGGCCCCCTCTTTAATTTGATATTAACGTCTATCCAACAACTTTGTCAGTAGAAAAAGGCGCGAAATTCAAATTTTCTATGAGACAATAACCCTTCGCGCCTAAGCGTCTGTAGACTTTTTTTTTCAACAAACGTATTATATAGACTATTTCGTGCTCTTTCAATTCATAGTTTACGTTCCATAATAAGTATAACAGTAAGTTCCATAATAAGTATAACATAGTATAATAAGAGTCGACGTGAAATATATGTTTACACTTTTGCACCTTACTCCTTTGCAATAAGGCGAAAAGTACGGCTTTAAAATGACAGCGTTTTACACAAAAATAAAACGCTAATTAAATAACTTACCATATTCGGAACCTAAGAATAAATAATATTGAGAGTGGCAACACTGTCGTAGGGGCCTATTCATAAATTTAAGTCATTTCAAATTTGGGGGGGGGAGGGTCTGGACATCGGATGATGGTAGAACGACGCAGGAATAAACGGTGTCATTCGAAGCATGATTTTTTGATGATTTTAGGGGGGGGGGGGGACAAAAATCGTCAAAAATAGATGACGTCCTGTATGGACAGCCCCTAGGTCGTATTGTCTTTTTCTAGCATATACCTCCCTCTCTCCCCCACACCACACAGGCAGGTTGCTTTGTCAGTTATACAAGACAAATTTTCAAGTCATTGTCTCAAAATTATACATATTTGCACCATGCAGGATTAAAACTTTAGGTTCCGAATAGAGATGCACCGGATATTCGGTTACTATCCGGTATCCTATCTCGCCCTTATTTTAATATCCAGACGGATACCGGATACTAAAATAAGGGTACTAAATAACTATGCTTGATATCGGAATATAATCGTACTCGATTATTATTTTAAAACAATTTAAACGTTCCATTCATTAGCTCGCGCACTAATTTCGTACCTAGTGATAGACCTATATACCGCGCGAAAGTTCATTACGAAACAGGCCAAAACTTCCACAATGCGCACCTGAAAAACCTGAATATTTCCGCCGGCCGAATATTCGGCGGCTGAATACCGAATATTCGGCCTATGATCAGGCCGTACATCCGGTATCCTGTATGCGGCCAAACAACTATCCGTTGCATCTGTAGTTCCGAATATGATAAGTTATTTAATTAGCGTTTTATTTTTGTGTAAATGCTGTCATTAAACAGCTGTACCGATATTCGGAACATAAGAATATAATATTGAAACATGTTTGTTATCGCCTGGTGGTGGGAAGACGCCAAACCAATGTGATTATACATATCCTATGATATACTTATTATGTGTACGTAATATAATTATATTATGAGTGTTTAATTAATTATGTAGTACGTACACCCTTTATTGTAACACCTGTGAGGAGAGAGATATTTAGTAAAGTATACAACTTGACAGATACATTTTGTAAAATTAACATTTATTGTATTTATTTATTTATTTCAAATAACAAATTGCACCTTACAGCTAATGCCAAAGCGGCACAATTTGGAACACATTAACAACATAAAGCATTTTTAACATTATTTAACATACAATACAATATACAGCTAAGACACATGTATTCATTATGGTATGCTACTCTTAGGCATCTCTCTTTCTAATATCCTCTTGCACTTTCACATCACTATTCCGGATCGTTTTTATTTGCTAGATAATTTAATGGACAACTATAGTACATTGTAGGAGAGGGCGGAAAACCGCTAAAAGATGGACGAGTGAGTTTGAGGGCCGACACGTTGGTGGAAGCCCTCGAATAATACGACTCCATCTTTAGCGTTTCCGGCCGAGGCATTACATAGTGCTTTTCACGACTACTGCGAGGAAATAAGGAAACATTTGGATAACTATAAGTACTAGCCCGCGATTTCTCTGGTAGCAAATTACTAGCCACTGCCTGTGCTGTCTCTTGAATTTCGGTAGGCGTCAGCGTAAGAATATCATTTTCTTCACTAGAAGAACTCATTTTTATAGCGAGCGTAGATACGTGTTTCTTATATTTTATAGTACTATCCAATTCAGTGAGAATTTTCCGATCCCGCCTTTTTTCTTTTTTATCACATTTAAGAGGCGTTTTTATGTTGTTTGCTTCAAACCGACTCTAAACTTAGAAGCGATTTTGCTAAAAAACCACAAACAGTTACAAAAGTAAAAAACACCTGAAGCGTGAATCGAATGAACTGTCTGAATGAATGAATAGTTTGACATTTCGTTTTTTTTAAACAAGAAATTGGTCCTATAAATAACCTAAATTTATTTTTGAAGGAAAAAGTTGCGCCATAAAAGACCTTTTATTGATTTTTATGTTTTAAATTATACTCATTGCTGTAGCGAACTGTCACCAATGACAGATGATGATAATAATGAAACATTGTAGTAGTGGTGGTTCAGGTACTACAGCTATTGCCTACATTCCAGCTTGGTTTTAGACCATCTATTGCCACATTTCCGAACAGTGGCGTGAAAAATTTAATTATTTATTTCACACCAGCTCGGAAAGGCTTACTTTGCACTTCAAAAACTGAGAGCAAAGTTTCATTTTATTCACAAGTGAGGCAAAGGAATCAAATGCAAATTTTGAGTTGTTTTCTTATGTTTGCTGGTAGAATTGACTTTTAAATCATAAATATTTAATAAAATTCATTTGTATTTGATTTTGTATGATATTTTTACATTTAATATTTGCTTTGGGTTGGTGTAGTAAAACATTTTGTGTTTCACTTGGGGCAAATTTTGTTTAACCCTCGTGCTTTGAAACCCTCGCAACGCTCAAGATTCCGTTTCGAATGTTTTACTTGCTCCAGTATCAATATTAGCACGAGCGGTTAAACAACAACTTTGCCCCCTTGTAAAATAAATAACTATTTCAATATAGTCAGCTAAACTGAGGTACAAATTCAAAAACTCACCAGCAGTTTAGCTTCACGACCTTCCAGATGGAAAAACAGCAAGCCAATGACTTGAAAATTTGCCTTGTATAACTGACAAAGCAACCTGCCTGTGTGGTGGGAGTGTAGGAGCGAGGGACGTATATGCTAGAAAAGGGCAATACGACCTACGATAGTGTTGCCACTCTCAATTAGAAATGCAATGGATAGTTGTTTGGTCGGATACCGGATATTTGGCCTGACCGTCGGCCAAATATTCGGTATCCGACCGCCGAATCTTCGGCCGGCGGAACAATAAAAAAAATAAAAAATCATTTATTTCAGACCTTGGTTCATACACTTACACCAAAAAACTAATTAACTACAAACTAAATTTAACAATACCTACATTTCGGTTTTTAGGTGCGCATTGTGCAGGTTTTAACCTGTTTCGTGGTGAACGTTGGCGCGGACTCATTTCTATGTTCGAAATGAGTAGGTACCTACGCGTGCAAGTGAGTGGATGTTTAAATTGTTTTTTTTTTTTTTTTTTTTAATTTATTTAGGCAACAAACAGTCTTGTACAAAAACTTATATAATAATATTATATGTGTTAATAGACCTTGAGTGCCCTACCTTAATAAAACAATTTTTAATCTAAGTGTAGGAGCAGTAAGCGGAAAACAAAGTTATCATTAAATAACAAAGTTATCAATGAGTGCATAAATTATACTAACTAATATACATAAGTTATTTTCAATTATACCTATTTTATCCTTAATTATCGTTACCTACTTAAATATACAGTTTGAAATAATAAACGAGTAATGTACAATAGGACCGTGACTGTTTCTTAAATCCAATTTGTTTACTCTGAAATCAAGCAAAGTTACTATCCGGTATCCGGCCGGGTATATTATTCTGAGGTTCCAAATATGGGTACAGTTGTTTAATTGTTGCTTAATTTGGAGATTGACCCCAATTTCATTTCTGATCAAATCGGTCGATTTGATCATCCCGTCTGGACTTCACTTAACAGCCGTAACACATTACCGCGCCGTTCAGGGTCACGGTGCGCCAAACCATAGCCTGATGTCATGTAGGTATGTATAATGTACTTAGTCCAAAATTATGTTATTTATATGCATTAAACGTTAAATCTGAACCAATTCGATTACTATTCTATAGTGAAACACATTCAGCTTGACTAGAAAAAGCGCGGCAAATTTAAAACATGTATAAGTAAAAAGCATTTAACGTTTCAATAGCGCTCAGAGACCTGACTTTTATCTCGATATCGTAATTTTCTAGCGACAAATCCATTATCTATACAAAACTGTCGCAAAAATGTTATCGCTTCTATATCGTGGTACAGGATAGGATAGAGCCATATACTTTACTACTTGCTTGCAAGTATCGTAATTAAACAGTGCTAAGTAGTTAAATACGCGCAATGTATTTTTATGTCATAAATAATGTATTTATTTAATGTTAATTTAGTATTCATTATAGTATGTATATTGTTTTATCCACAAATATGAATAATTGTAGTTAATTTACCAATAAAACATAATTTATACGGCCACAAATAAAATATGAAATGCTTCTAAAGTCTGTTTGGTTATTTCTACATGGAAACGAAGTCATTTCAAATTATAAAAACATTAACTGAACACCTTATTGCCGCCTGCAGTCACCGCTCGCCGCTCAGCTATCCGCTGTCGTTAATACCACGGCCTTACGTTTTATGACAGTGAGTCGCGTCAGGGGAGCGACACGGTTCGGTGCGCTTGCGTTCAGTCGAGTTTTGGAATATTACGGCAAATTTTTGTTGTTTGTTAATTTGTTGGTTATTGTTGTTTGTTAATTTGTTGGTTATGGTGTCGACTTTTATTGCCCTAGTCGCCAAATGATGTTACTAGTGAAATTTTAACCGACACCACACGGTAAAAATAAGTTTAACAATAATTACTTAATTAAAAATCGAATAAAAACGGTATTTCTAATACATAACTTATATTTTTTGCTATTCAATTAAAGAGTACTAACAAAATCCTAACTCAATTAATTAGTGCAAATATTTTAAGGTTTGCGATTCCTGAAGTGAAAGTAAACAAATCAACTTGGATTTAGATAGTCAAGATATTACTCGCCTAGAGAGTATATTACAAAAATATAACCATTGTTTTGACGATTATTCCGGCCCAAATTCTAGTGAATGTAACGTAGAAATGAAGATCGAACTAACAACAGAAGTGCCTTTCTATCATAGGCCGTACAGAATGTCTCTTAAGGAACAAGAAGTTGTTCGCAACATAGTACAAAATCTTATTGATAAAGAGGTAATTGAACCCAGTAACTCACCATACGCCAGCCCAGTCATATTAGTTGCGAAAAAGTCAGGAGAATACAGAATGTGCGTCGATTACCGTCAGCTAAACAAAATCACGAAAAAGGATCGTTACCCATTACCGGTTATTCAGGATCAGTTGGATAGGTTAAGTGGTGACAAAGTATTTACGAAGTTAGATTTAGCGGCAGGGTACCATCAAATCAAAATGCATCCAGACAGTAAACAATACACTAGTTTCGTGACCCCATTCGGACAATTTCAGTACAAAAAATGCCATTTGGTTTAGCATTTGGTTTGGTTTGGTTTGGTATATTTTCATTCAGTGTATTATAAGCTTTAAGAATAATGTACAATTGTACCTTAAATATTATTTGTTTCTGACAAAATCGCATTTGAAGTTCCAAAAACGGCAAAATCTGCCACTTTTTCGCATGTCCCAGTGGCGGCATAGCCCAATAAAAAAAATCACAACTTTGGATGTAGGTAACGTATTATTATTAACTTTGTATTTTCATAAAGAGCATTTTCTAGAGAGTTGATTTAATCATTTGGATAAATTAATGCATTATTATTTAATAAAACAAGGGAAGCCTTTTTATCGTTGTCCCGCGCGGCAGTTGTTTTGTTATGACTTAAAGATACCCCCTAAAATCTTCTTTGTCTAAAAGCGGTTAGTTGGGCGTCGATTACCACCGAGTGTAGATGCGGAAACAGTTTAATTTATATAAAAACAGGTAAGAATCTCTTTCGATATATTTTAGTACGCCTAGAATGACATTTGTATGGACGCTTAATATGATGGTACACAGTCGAAATAAAAATGTGTATTTTATAATATCATCAATGGCCTTTGCGTCTATTGCAGACAATTTATGGTGTAACATACATTACACCACCTGGGACGGAATTAAGGAAACGCAGGGATGCCCAGCACCTGAATTACCCTCTCGGCTTCACTGTCTTATCCCACAGGAAAGGCGAGCCAATACGTGTGGAGACAGGTCGGCTGCAGGAATCTGCCGCATATTTCAGGTTGGACCCTACTCGCGCCTTACTGAAACTCCATTCCGGGTTTTATTTTGGAGTATCCTTCTCCTAGATGGATTGCAAATCAATGTCCTCGCATAGGATAGGGTGTCGTACGAGGCGACTAAGTCCACAAAAGAAGCAAGAAGCTATTTCGTCACAGGGGAGATGGTCCTCTTAACATTGGTTTCCATTTTATAATAATAGTTGCAAATATAGTATTAAAATATATTAGTAAAATAAATAAGTGAATCGGTTGTATTGTGTAGGAAATTTCGCAAAAAAATATTATTGGCGACATTTGTATGACGACATTTATATGGCTATTTTAACCGTACAAATGTCGATTGTGGCATACAAATGTCGACATAGTGCCATACAAATGTCGAAAAGGTGCAATACAAGTGTCGTCAGGGTCTTACAAATGCCACAAAAATAATAAATAGTGCTATAAAAATTTTGATACTGCCATATAATGTCGAAAAAATGCCATAAAGATGTCAAAAGCACCTTACAAATGGCTAAATAGTGCCATATAAATGTCGATATTTAAACGTCCATATCTTGGCAACTTATAAAGTAGAGTGGTGACTCCTACAGTATTTTTTTTTGTTTTTAAGACGCTAGGTAGGCCCAATGCCCTTGAGCGTCTGGGCGGAGCTAAGCGCTCTGTACCCGCACCACCCGCTTACCCCGCTCGCTGCGATCGTATGTGAATTTTGTATCGCTGCACCGCCACGAGGTTCAAAGAATAAGATAAAGCCCAGAGGCGCGCAGTTGGCGTTGGCGCTATACTCGTATTTGTCTATCTTTTGTTTGCAGATATTTTATCGTATGAGTATGAGTAGATCATGCATAGGTATACTGGTGCTGGAGGTATTAAATTATAATACAAATATATTCCTCTATGCATTATACTTCACAAGTCTCGATTAGTTAATTTGTGTTTTATTCGTTTCTTACAAATAAATTCCGAAGTCAAAACGACAGATAAAGATTAATATTGAGGCGTATAATGCGTTTATACAGACAGTTTTTACCTCCATAATAAATAAATATAGGTACACATATTGCGGGTGTTTTATAGTAGTTCAGTCAGATACCACGATTATGCAAGTATGCGGTAACAAAAGTCGAGGTCAACGAAATAATGTACCTACTACTCATCTTTCAAAGAAATAAAAATAATAATGGTTCCGTCTGACATCTCCATTGTAAGCTGTTCAATATTATATCAAACTGAATTATTTAACAATTTGACATGATTTGATTTGCAAGGAAAAAATTGGTAAAAAAAAACATGTTTATCGTTTATTTTACCCTTTATTAAACCCTTTTATATTAATTACATACATACGGTAAACATAAAAACCTCACATACATTATTGTTTTACATATACACTTAAAAAAAAAGTCATTTATTACAAATATTGATACATGTTATAAAATATATGTTGAAAGTTATTTACTTGCACAGTGCTGTATTATTACATTTGAAGCATCTTATGCCCCCATGATAAAGTAGACATTTTGTCTGTATTAATGTACCTTTTATCATCCTTGTTACATAATGCCACTTTATTTACAAATTGCGTAAATATTTTATGTTTAATTGACTTAAACAGCGCTTGTTTTTTGCGTATTATTTGATCTGAAAATAGTGCATCCGTATACTCAGAAATTTTAAGATCACGTACAACAGATTTTTTAACGCCTTTTGCCTTTTTCACCGTATAGGGTTTTTTGGTACAGTCGGTACCCTGAGGTGTTGTCGTGATACAATATAATTTTGATCGCAACCCAACAAAACTCGTTATAACTTTACCCTTGAGCTCGTCTTTAAATAACCCTGGAATCTTTTTATTAATTAATGTATGAGAAATAGGGTGGCCAAAAGTATAACACCAGAAATTCAGTCACTTGGTTTTTATTATGTTAAAATAATTCACTACAAAATTATATTAATTATTATTTTAATAAGTTGCTGTTTACACTAGAACACTTATTTTAAATACTTAGATAGGTGTGAACGGTTTCACAGCTCAACCGAAAAAGACCCCGATCATCAGTTGGTCAGGTATTTTATACCTGGCGAAATGGCGCCACCTCGATCGGACGTGACGTCACAATCAGCCGACTTTAACCTGGCGAAAATGGCGCCACCTCGTTCGGACGTGACGTCACGATCAGGCGTTTTAATAAACCACGTGATCACGTATTTTGTTCGTCAATACACTTACTATTTACGAGACCAAGTGTTTTATATTTGAAATTAACAATTAATAAAAATATTTCTTACATTCGGCCTTTCCTGACATCAAGTTTGTCCCAAACTTAGGTACTTAAAGATTAACATGGTCATCAATACATATCCTATTTAAGATTACAAACTGGACTACATAATATTTGAAATGATATCGTACACAGGTTTTTTTTTTTTTTTTTTTTTTTTTTACATAACTGACTTTTAATCACACTCAATCATGACTACATATTATCGGTATCATCACACAACAACCATATTATTAATTCCGTCGTTCCACTCTTGCTATACTGCCATACTAACCATACTACCATACTAACCATACTAGCCATACTAACCATACTAGCCATACTAACCATACTACCCTTACTATCCTTGCTAACCATACTACCAATACTAATCATCAAAACATTTTAAAATCAGTTTAGCATTACTATATTTACTATGAATAATTACTGACAAAGAACATAAATAACTCTAATAATCCAATCATCATTAAATGCTGTCATATAGCTAATGAATTATGAGTTTGAGATGACTTCGATAGTTAACTACCAATTCAAATCAATTAAATCTCACTCACGAATGATTATCTCTTCTCACTTAGCCACTGCTAACTACTCGGATCAACAACTTCGTATATACAATATCTTTGATACAATTACTATTTCCAGCTCTTATCCATTTCACACATACATATAAAATGATATACTTAATCATAACTCTACACACACGAATAAGTTTTATATTCAAATCACTATGAAATCTTTTTCGATCGTGCACCAAGAACTCATTAATGGTCGTTACTTTCGGATTCAGAGCTACTTGTAAAGTCATCACCATTATCATCAGTGTGCGTATTTATCCAGGGTTTAATACGATCAGCTGCCCATACATTACAATAGTTTCTCTGTGTAATGTTAGACCCTATAATACTAGCTATTTCATACCTATCATTTTCGAGAACTTTTGTAATCCTAAATGGTCCTGTAAATTTGGGCAATAATTTCTTGCTTTGACCTTCATTACTTGGGGTTGGTTTCAGTATCTTTACGAGATCTCCTACTTTATAAGTTCTGGCCTTTATCTTATGACTGTCATACCGTATCTTTTGGGATGCTTGATCTTTCCCAATGTGTGAACTTATTTCTGCCCTAATATCCTCTATAGTACCGACTTGTCGTGTCTCGTGCAAAATTTCTGAAAAAGCATTATCGCCTTTACTGACCATTCTAACTCCGAACATTGCTTCTGAAGGCGTTTTGCCTATCCCCTTATTCATGGTATTATTTAACCCCCACTGTACCTTCCCTAAAATAGTATCCCAATAGCGTTCACCTAACTTATTTGCGTACGCCGTCAGTGAATCAAGTATCGTCCGATTATATCGTTCTACTTGTCCATTAGCTCGAGGTGTACATACCGCATTAAGGATGTGTTTAATTTTTGATCGTTCACAGTAATTCTTAAATTCTTTTGAAGTAAAAGAAGTTCCTCGATCAGAAATTAATCTATTGGGATAGCCAAATGTCGTGAAAATATCTTCTAAAGCTCGAATCGTTAAGTTAGATTTAAGATTTCGAAGTGGTTTCAGCAAGCAGAATTTGGTAAACGCGTCCACACATACCAGGAGATACGACTGACTCTTTGCACTTTTTACAAAAGGCCCTAAATGATCAATATGTATAGTGTCAAAGGGTCTGTCAACCTTATGGATCGGATGCAAAAAACCCTCTTTAGGTCCCGTCGGCTCTTTACTATATGCGCATTCAATACACGCACGGACATACTTGGTTATAAAGCGTCTCATCTTAGGGAACCAAAAATCTTGCTTTATTTTCTCCAAAGTTTTCTCAACGCTAAAATGACCAATGTCGTCATGATTAAACTTACACAATTGAAACCTTGCACTTTTAGGAACAACCCATTTTAACTCACTACCTACTTTTCTAAATAGTCTATTATCTTTAACCAAATAATTATCTTTTATTTCGGAATATTCTTTATCTTCTAAAATTTTACGTATCCGCTGGATTTCGCCGTCATTTAACTGTAGACTAAGTAGCCAATCTTCCTGTGTGATTCTTAATATTGAAGGTATAGGGTCTTGAATTGGTTCCGGTCCACAAGGCTGAGGGTTCCTACTGAGTGCATCGACATGAGACATAGTATGACCTGGTTTGTATTGAATCTCGAAATCGAACTCCTGCATTGCAATCCACCACCGTGCTACGCGAGGAACGAGATCTCTCTTAGCAAAAGTTGCTCGTAACGCGCTACAATCAGTAACAAGAGTGAACTTTAAGCCTACCAAATACACTCTGAATCTTTGTAATGAACAGATAGCAGCCAAGGTTTCAAGTTCATACGCATGGTAATTTTGTTCTTCTAAGCTAGTTTTGCGACTGAAATAAGCTATCGGACGGAAACTGCCTGTCGTATAGTCTCTTTGCATTAAAATTCCTCCTAAGCCGTATTTGCTAGCGTCAGTATGTACCTGCGTTTCGCTTTGTGGATTATAAATTCCTAACAAGGGTCGTTGTGTAAGTGACTCTTTCAGTTGGTGAAATGCTTGTTCTTGTTCTGGTGTCCAGCACCAAGAACAGTCCTTTCTAGTCAAATCAGTAAGTGGTCTAGCTATGAGCGCAAACCCCTGAATAAACTTCCGAAAATAACTTGCTAGGCCAATGAACTGTCTCACTTCATGTACGTTTCGTGGTGTTGGAAAACTTGCAACGGCAGCAATCTTATCTTTTCCCGGTTTAATTCCTTTCGCACTTATTTCATAACCTAAATATTCTAGTTCGTCTTGAAGAAAATTGCATTTTTGTAAATTTAGAGTTAGTCCCGCGTCTAGTAACAGTTTAAATGTATTTTCTAATCTTACTATTTGTTCAGCAAAATCTTTTCCAGGTATAAGTATGTCATCCATATAAGCGAGTGTGGAATTAAATCGGGAATTGCCTAATATTTTATGAATGGTTCGCTGAAATACAGCCGGTGAATTTGCAAGACCAAAAGGCATTTTCTTGAATTGGTATAACCCATCAGGAGTGATAAAAGAGGTATATGGTCTACAGTCTTCACGTATAGGTATCTGGTAATAACCACTAGCAAGATCTAAGCTTGAATAATATTTATTCCCATTTAACATGTCTAACTGGTCCTCGATCCTAGGCATTGGGTAATGATCCTTGACAGTTTTTTGGTTTAGTGCCCTAAAATCTACACAAAGTCTTCGCCCACCGTTTTTTTTGAAACTAATAAAATAGGACTCGCGTATGGAGAGTTAGATTCTTCAGCTATATCATTCTCAATAAGTTCTGTCACCATATCCCTAACTATCTGCCGCTCTGTATAACTCAATCTATATGGTCGGTAGACAACTGGTGTTTGGTCTTTAAGCTCAATAACCATTTCTGACGCATCTGTACACCCTAATTCTGATAAATTTTGTGCAAAACATGGCCTGTACTTATTGATTAAATCAATTACAATCTTTGATTGGTCATCAGATAAATTTGGATTCATTTTAATATCATCTTTAGTGAATGGTGTAAGAGTAGTCTGATCAGTTATTCTATTGCAAGAGACTTTTGATTCGTCTAAAGATTCAACAACAGAGACTTCATCCGCGCGTACAAACAAGGATCCAGCCTTCAATGTTATTGGTTTCGTGGATTGATTACATACCGCAATTTTACAGTCTCCGTTATGTAAACTATAGACTCCTCCTACAACACTATAATCCATGTTTTTCTGAGACCGTAAGCTATCGTTAATCAAGATGTCGCAATTCCTTTGTTCACTACTTTTACAGTCCACAAATTCAAACGCGCCTACCTTAGTGTCAGTTACGATTCTAAGAACTACCTTTTCACTAGTAGATTCAACATTATTTGCCAGGGTAGCCCAATCTATGTTCGTATTGTTTGTATCACATTTTAGTATGTCTAGTCGCTCATGTGTTTTTACTGCTAAAACTTCGGGTCTTTCTGTAAAGTCCTGCCCTACTAAAATTTCGTCAGTTAATACAGTAGAGTCTACTATGTAAGCGTCTACATCGGCTGTGACTTCCCCTAATGTCAAACTGAACTTTACACGTCCTAATGGTGTATATGCAGTGGGCCCAAATCTAATGTTAGATATGTCACTCTCTGATTTTGGTAATGAGTGTTTATCAACAACATCTTGTCTGATCAAAGTACAATCGCTTCCAAAGTCAACAAAACTTTGCAACTCAATATTTTTGTTTATAAACACAGGCTTATAATATTTTGAATCAGGTTTTCGGCTTTGCGCAAACATTGTTTTCTTATCAGTATTTTTAGTATTCAATTTGTTCCGAAAACAATCATTAGACTTATGGCCCATCAAGTTACAATTATCACACTTAGCAATTGGTTTAGGACATTTAGTTGATATGTGTCCTTTTTCTTTGCAGTTATAGCACGTAACCTCTGTTTTGTTAGAATTCCGGCAATTAATCGCGCGATGACCTGATTTGTTGCATTTAAAACAGATAACATCATTGGAAGCGCTTGCATTTGGTCGCTTAGACGTTCTCAGGCTAGTTTCTTTACAAAAATCCTTTAAAAATTTTAACAAATCTTCTGGGTCCGTTAAGCGGGCTGCCATAGCACTCGAACGCATGATTTTATCGTCTATTGCATAAACTAAACAATCGACAGCTTGTTTACCTTTAATGCCGCATGCATTAAGCAAAATCATTTTGTCATAATAGTATTCGTCAACTGATTCTCCGTGTTTTAACGACCTATCTAACATCTCCATTAATAAAGCAGCGTAATTTGTTTCTGAAGGAAACGCTCTAGTCAATCGTTCCTGCCATTCTGACCACGTCATAAGAATAGACTGCAACCCCTCGTACCACTTCTTAGCATAACCGGCTAACTTAGGTAAGGCGAAATGAGAAGTTTGTTCATCCGTCCAACTATAAATTTTAGCACACTCATTTACTTTGGCTATCCAATTTTCTATCTTTTGGTTCTTTTGTGCAGGATCGAAATTTGGAATGATGTTTTTATCATATGACATTTTATGTGTATTAGACTTTAACAATTTTTGAAAAAACATTGCAACATCAGTCAAACTAGAAGTTAACATCGGTACCTCGACATTATCTCGCGAAGCTGCTGAGGTCGTCTCCTGTCCCTCGCCTGGCTCCAACACCGGCTGGTCCGCCACTCTCTCGTCTCGTTGTCGCTGTGCAGGCACCGCATCCGTTTCATCTGCCAGCTCAGCACCTCTTAACCTTTTCATTGGTTCTGTGATAGACTCTTGCTGGAATTCAGAGATTAAGGTCTTACTATTTTGTAGTCATAAACATAATACTACTCAAATATGTTTGCAATTCTTCAGTTTTCCTAATATACTGTGAATGTTAAATCGTCTAAAAGAAACTCACAAAACACACAAAACAAGAAACTAGAAGTCTATACTTATGATAAAAAAAAACTATTAACCAACTGCTGTATCAACTAATTATTATAAAACCTACACATTCTATTTATTTCATGCTTTTCTTACTGATAAAAAAATAATTAAAAAAAAGAACCTTAGATTTATTTGTGAATGTATAATTATCTAACACTATTATTATTAACCAATAATCGTGTTATCAATCACCACGAATTAAAATTTCTACATATTTTATCCCTTGAGGAAAAAAAAATATAGTCATTTGTTCAGGAAAAAAAAATCAAAACATGTTACTCGCCTGTTGTATTTCTCGTGCCGGTGTGTAACTCTGTCGCTTAGAATTCGAAGCACGTGGAGACCGTTCTCGTACCAAGCTCTCATGATGACGTTCTACCCGCCGTCGTTTCGATGGCGACCTGCGCTGCGTTGATCTCGACTTCCGCTTCCCACCATGGTGGCTCGCCGTGGACTCCGTGGATCGCTCTCTGCTACTCGTACTACGGTCTCGCCGACTCGTTCTTCGTCTGGATGTACCATGCACTGCATCCTTATAGCGTGAACGTCGGTCCCTTGAACGAGACGTTCGACTTGGCTTGTTTCTTTTGCTCCGTCCCGTCATGCTTCATGTATGTATGTACTTCATGTATGCCCACTTCTGATATGAGAAATAGGGTGGCCAAAAGTATAACACCAGAAATTCAGTCACTTGGTTTTTATTATGTTAAAATAATTCACTACAAAATTATATTAATTATTATTTTAATAAGTTGCTGTTTACACTAGAACACTTATTTTAAATACTTAGATAGGTGTGAACGGTTTCACAGCTCAACCGAAAAAGACCCCGATCATCAGTTGGTCAGGTATTTTATACCTGGCGAAATGGCGCCACCTCGATCGGACGTGACGTCACAATCAGCCGACTTTAACCTGGCGAAAATGGCGCCACCTCGTTCGGACGTGACGTCACGATCAGGCGTTTTAATAAACCACGTGATCACGTATTTTGTTCGTCAATACACTTACTATTTACGAGACCAAGTGTTTTATATTTGAAATTAACAATTAATAAAAATATTTCTTACAAATGGAATATTAAACTGGTTTTTTGGTTCCAAATTGCTGGTGTCAAAGTGGTCTAAAAAGCACAACCGCAAGTCTTTGTAAAAATCTTGCGTTTTGATGGAATAAACGAATGAATCGGTATCTGTATATAACAGACTTACACGATCAGAATAATGTGGTTTAATAACCGAGTAGTGAAAGTCGTACATGTGGCTTTTCGATAGTTCTAGTACTGTGAAACCAATATAAATTGGTTTGTTAAGTTCTACACATTCTGGTTTCATCTGAATTGTAACTAAATTATCTGATAAAATTGAAATACGATGAAAATTAGGTTTGTTTATTAAATCACACGCTCCGGTTTTCTTTTTAGAAATATTATTACGATCAATCCAAGTATTGATAAATTTTACATTTACTCTATTTTCAGTATTTTCCAACGTTTTACCGAAAACACTATTATTTAGTAATTTAAAGAAGTCTTGTTCGAATTCGGACTCTGCTTTTTTTCTTAATTCTGTGTTTAAATCGATATATTCTTTAAGAAATTAGCTTTGCCGGAATTTGATAATACGATGGATTTTTTTTAATTTAAGACCATGACTAAGACAAGTTTTAAGGTGAACGTAATGTATGACATAATTGTATTTGTCATATAAGTTTGGTATCAATTTCTCCATCATTCCACCAGGAGGAATCATTTTCTCTGCACAAAACGGCAAGTCGTTGTGTGTGTCATGTAGGGCTTGCAAATATTCGAAACTTTCAGGTATTCGAATATTCGACTTTTTCTGACGACATATTCGAATATTCGAATAATTATTCGAATATTATAAAAAATAAGAAAAAGAACGAGAAATCGGTTTATTATCGTTTTATTCAAAAGCTTATTTCACATATTGCTAAAACTAATGATATTTTGCAGAAATCCACTTAATTGACTAGATTTTATCATCCTACTATGAGATGCCCACATTTATAAAAACAAGTAAAACGCCAAAATAAGACGTATTCAATATTTCTAGATAAAACTTTTATTATAAATGCGCCGTTGAGTGTAATAATATAACTTTAATCATCTAAACCAAACCTAGGTATGTAAGATATTTTTTTTAGTAGGTAATTATTTTCTGATTTAAATTAACTTGTAGTCACTCAGAGGCCTTAATTAATGGTCGGCTTAATTATATAATATTGGAATATTTAAGGGAAAAAGTTAGTTGACTACTGGATTATTTGTCAGCTAAAGGTGCATAGTTAGATTACCTAGTTGGGCACTGGGCAGGTTTGGTATGATCAAATTTGAGAATTGCGATAAGTGCGGGCAAGGTTTAGTCTTAATAAACAGACTGACCCTTTAACTTAAAACTTATGCACCGTAAAAATAACATACTTTTTGATTTCGTTTTCTTTCAAATTGAGTTAGGTTTCACTGTATTCACGAAGTCTATCGAGAGGAATACAGTAAAAATATTATTTCCTTCGTATTTGGGTACCTACCATTACTCATTCACTGTAAATACCCGGAAAACACACAGAAACTGTAACTGCAGCGGATTAAATAGATTTTTTATAGTAATAAAAAATATTCGAATATTCGAAACCTGAGCGGCCGAATATTCGAATATCAAAACAGGCCGAATATTCGACAAATTCGAATATTCGAATATTCGAATTGCAAGCCCTAGTGTCATGAAGATAATTAGGATACTGGATATCTACTTCTAAAATATAACCGAAAGTCCCTTCATCAGATATTTTCATAACTTCAAATGTCTCAATTTCATTTTTGTTCAACCACTGAAACTCAGCATAAGGCATGTACTGACACATACTATAACCATACAGGTTATTACAATCTATATACACAATATATGAGTCTTGTTTATTTTTGTCATAATTTTCAATATAAATATTATTAGCTTCAGCATATCTATTCGAACACAAACATATGCCTCCTCGAATACCGCTTTGAATCATTCGAATCATTTCAAAATCGTGTATAAGCTCTAGAGTGACTCCGGTTTTAAGCAACATTGCATCATATGATAGACTAGGCGCTGAGAAATAAAATGCTGGATCTAATCGATAATGTGTTTTGCTCGTTTTTCGGAAATGCTCAAATATGTCAGTAAGAAGCAGTACATCAGTTTTTAAATAAAGATCAGTATATTGGCCCATATCCTTGATTTTAAACATCTCCCACACCAACTTAGCATGATTATATTGTTCATCTGTTACCGTTTGGTTAGTTAGTGAACTAAAAAACTCATTCTGTTGGGGTAACTCTTTTTCTTCATACGATTGCCATGTTTTCATATGTTCATAAGGATAAATTCCTTTTGTTAATAATAACTCAAATTTATTCATATCCGGAAAACTTTTTTGTAAATGATAAAAACAGGATCTATCCATGCTTTTTGCGAGGTCGTCCAAACTAGAGCTTAAAAATTTAAAAGAATCAACAAAGCGGAGCGGAAAACATTGTTCTTCATCTTTCAAGACGACATATTTTGTAAACGAAATGTATTTTTCCATAGACTTTGGAATCAATTTAACTTCACCAGGAGATTTACACAATTCTTTGATAAATAAGTGACAATCGTAACCTGACAGATTATGAAAGAAAACTGGTAGAAATCGAGGCACCTGAAGTTTCAAGTTACATTGCGAATGAGCTGCGCCGCGGTATTGACCGGATAAATGGCAATGATCACGAACTTTATTTTCGTCCCATAAGAGACCTTGACAAATATAGCAAACTATAGCGTTAGAAAATGCTTCGCGATCTGAATCTGTAAATACTATAGGCCTAGTTTTTCCTAGAATTTTCGATATATCTTTAACTTTTTTGTAGAGTGACTCAACAAAAACTTGTACACAGTCGGGACCCCTATATGAAACATAATCATTTAAACTTTCATCATACGAGCACACAAGTTTAAAAGCAAATGCTACTGGTATGTGTTTTTGAAATACAAATGTATCTGATACTGTAGGATCATTGTCACACCCTTGATAAGTTTCTAATAATGTTTCGGCATCAGCGTAAACAACGAAAGGAACTGATTGTGTTCATTCATAGTGATTAAACTTGATAGTACTACCTGATTTTGGTAACACTGTAGCTACACCTGCACAATTATGTTTACTTAACTGAGCATTACTATTGAAAAACAATAGGCAATCATCGCAAAAATGCAGTGCACTATGATGTTTCGTTATTTGATTCCTAACAAGTCGAGACAAGTTACTTATTAAGCAATAGTGTGTCTGGTCGTTTTTTTCTAGTAAGAGTAAGTTTATTTTATTTTCTCTTTTAAATGATGATTTGTAAAGAGGTCCAACCACATTTGTGCCTTTTAATCCGTAAACATTTATACTAATGTTATTATTGTTGCGTTCAAACACTGAAATGTCCTGAAAAGTTACCGGAGATGATAAATCTTCTACATTTAAAACATTTTTGAAATGTGGGTAAGAGGTAGTACGATTTACGTTTCGTTTAGCAGGATAAAAACCTGCAACGACACTCCAAAGAAAACAAAAATCATCCTTATTTTTTATATTTATACAAGCTTTTTTGTTTTTAATAAATGCAGGTTACTCTATATAACAAGAACCTCGCATCGGTTCGTATTTATTTATGTTTACTTCGACATGAGAATTACTTAAAAACGACCAACCACTGTCTCTATGCTGGAAACTCTCTATTTTGCGCAAATTGCGCAACAAATTTGCGATGACTGTTGCATATATTGTTTCGAAATCAAAATGTGTATGTATTATTATATTTTTAGTACCAAATGATTTAATTTCTTGTGTGTCATTTTTGCATAAGTAAAATAAACTATAGAGTTCAAAATTGACTTTAACCGAAGTATGTGTTTGAATTGCTTCATTTATCAGGTGTCGCACTTTATTAGAAACTGATTTTAAAAAGTCTGCAGTGAGATGGCATTTGGGGTTGATAAAATATACCAGTCTAAGTCGTTGAGTCATAAAGAGAGAAACTAGATGTAATTACTGTCTTATAACAGTGGTCTGAACTACTTTGGGGTGTCTGTAGAAAAAAATGCGCATGGCGATTTATATACTTGAATTTACTATCGCAAATTCGTGGGGTATTGTGCGTTCCTATGAAAAATTCCACAAGGCATTAGTTTTCTGGAAGTCAATTATCCGTGCTTGGATATAAACTCAATAAGTAATCTCTGCACTGTGGTAATAAAAATATGAAGTGCAACCTATGCCTTTTATTCCTCGAACCATTACCAGAATTTGATGAAGTCTTTATTAAATACAATAACAATTACCAACGCACATACCCCCCCTGGGAACAATATGTATGTACTCGTCGAACCAAGGAAAAACCCAGGAAAACCTTGGCTCGACCCTTAATAATCAACATTGTAATGTCTAGATACATTGGTGCTTACACTTTCAGTTATCTAACAATAAACATTTAACAATCTACTCGTAATTTCCAAGACAGTATACACAGCATAATTGCGAATGACAGTTTAACATGATTAGTCGGTAATATTCAATAGACAATTTAAATTTCCATAGACAATTAATTTACATCAAATTATCTGCGGGAGCTTGGATCCCTGATTCTATAGCTGTATTTAACCATATTTATTAGGCAAAAATAATGAGAGTCGAACTCATTAGATATAATATAATTATAGGATGTCACCCTTAAATACTCATAATATAACTTGGCAGGCTATAGGTAACATTATTACTATTGGCCTAATTCTACGTAAGTACTTAACTGGTTATATCGCCCAACCGGAACCACTGATTCTAGATCTGATTTTATACAGAATTAGATATAATTTACAAAGTTAGATAACACTTGGCGATATCTCGTAGCAAGAGCAAATCTAATGGTCACGCCGCCCTCTTTGGTGTCTGGAATCTGAGTGTCTTTCTCCTCGCCCGTTCTTAGCGAAAACCCTTTACAATACTAGCTTATCTCTACTTAAATTAGGGTCGACTTTATTAACAGTGAATAAAATACATTCTCGCTACAAGTGTCTGCACATCCCCGTTTGTCGTGACGTCCCGTCCGAAGATGCGTTTTGTTGTCTTCTTCCCACACATGGCGCCATCGGTTGGTGTTGCTCTGTCTCGCTCGCTCGCACAGGGATGCCAAAATGCCCGCCACCAGCGACGCGCGCGCAGAGTTCGCACATGTTCACTGAAACATTAGAATTGACCAAAGTAGATACCGCTACGTATCGTATTGTAGACCTTAGGGTATGGGTATGTATTGAGGTTCTAGATTAGTTTACCGTTGTGTACAGTGACGGCCCTTTATGTCTCCCAGTGAAAGCTAGTATAAACGTTGTTTGCGTAGTTTTTGTAATTTCTTCGAAACTATCCATTGGACAACTCATACATTACACCCTTTTTGCTTATGGTTTCGCTTTAACTTATCGTTGTTTATTTTAGCCTGTCGTTTTTGTCAGTCTAACTATTTTTAATTTATTGCTTCCTTATTATGGGGTGATACTCCTAAATTATTAACACGTACTGGGTATCTGATACCAAGATTCCACCTCAGCAGGTAACAAATTTATTTTATCATCATTTGCTATAATTTTATATGTAGCAATTCTAGATCGAAACGCAGACGATATTCTAAAAACATCTTTTATATGTTCTTCGGAAGAATTTTTTTTATGAAGATTGCTGCGCAGATGGCCAACCCATTTACGATTTTCAATAGTAATCGAGCAACTTGAACAAAATGGCATTTTGATGTATTTTATTTGAATTTATTAGACCTTGATGTGTCTATAACATATACGACTCAAAAAAATAAATAAGGGTCACTGATATTTATTAACACTTACTGGGTATCTGATACCAAGATTCCACCTCACACCCCTCTCTGGGTAGATGACCAAAACTACATCGTTCTCTTTTGGTCTTCTACACAACCTATGTAGAACAACAGAGAATCTTGGTAACCTATCTCTCCCTTCAAATAACTGTCTTGATATTAAAAAAACTAAACCCCAGTCCACTCGCATTGTCTTTCTTTAACAACGGTCTATTATGGAATTTGTAGTGGGCAATAAACAAATAAAACCCTAGCGCCGGCGCTTATGTTTTATGTGACTACCTGGCTGTTGACTATGGAGGGGTTGACTACGGGTGCATTACATTTGTTATATGTAATTACTTTTCATATATTATAGTTTGATATATCGTTATTTTGAATAACGTAATAAATGGCATACTACCGTAATACCTAATTAACGGTACACATAATTTTATTATTGGTATAATGGTCATAAAGTACATTTACTCTTCGTCTAATATACATTGTCATAATTATTACATATTATTTGTTATAACAAGTGACATCACATAATTATTTATGTAGCATAATAGTTGCATGACATAAATGGGTTAGGTTAGGTTGGAACTGCGAGTCCGCACAAACGAATAACTACCTAACAAAAAGAGGGTTAGGTTAGGTTAGATCTTTGACCCTCCGTAGAATAAAATATTCTATCAAAAAAAAGTGGTTGAGGTTAGGTTTGAACTGCGACCCCCGCAGAACGAAAACCGTGAAAAAATAGGTAAGGTTAGGTTAGAACTGCGACCTCCCTAGAATAAAATAGCTAGCAAAAGCAGTAGGCCTGCGTACTAGTTAAAAAATAACCGCCGAAAAAAAACTAAAAGGAAATAAGAAAAAACCGGCACTAACACGAAACGAGTCGACCAACAAAAACAATAGCACACTGAAAAGAAAAAAATAATTATTTTGTCTTCAATAACGCAAGTGAATACCTATAAACTATGTATATACATACTTCTGAAATCAATCACACAAATCTGCGTATTTATATATTTACAATCTGTTATTTTTGGAGTCGGTGCAGGTGCTTCACTAAGGTGCTCAAGTTTGTTTGAGGCTGGCACCGACTCCAAAAATAACAGATTGTAAATATATAAATACGCAGATTTGTGTGATTGATTTCAGAAGTATGTATATACATAGTTTATAGGTATTCACTTGCGTTATTGAAGACAAAATAATTATTTTTTTCTTTTCAGTGTGCTATTGTTTTTGTTGGTCGACTCGTTTCGTGTTAGTGCCGGTTTTTTCTTATTTCCTTTTAGTTTTTTTTCGGCGGTTATTTTTTTTGTTAAAAAGTTTTTATTTTATAATTTTCTGTGGCTATAATTTATACAAATTATTACATGCTTAATTTTTGATTACTTTTAAAATAGCTACCTACCTTGCTTTAGCTATTAACTGTTATATTAATAAACCTACTTTAACTATTATTTTGTTCTGTAATATAAATAAACTACCCCTATTTTCCCACCCTTAGGGTAGGATTTTTTTCCAATTTTTTATTATTATTACGACTACTCTGTAAAAGGTTATGCGTGGTCATACGTTACAATCGGTGAGTGAAAAAATCAATCATCCCCTATTTTCCTACCCTTAAGGTTGGATTTTTTTTTTCAAATTTATATGGGACCAACTTCGGGGTATACCCTTTCCAATAAAAAAATAATTATCAAAATCGAACATCTCTGTAAAAAGTTATGCGTGGTCATACATAAAAAAAAAAAAAAAAAAAAAAAAAAAAAAAAAAATATACGCGTCGACTTGAGAACCTCCTCCTTTTTTTTTCGTCGGTTGATAAAAATTATATTACATTAGGCATTATATCCATGACAGTTTAGATGAAATCACTATATAATAAAGGAAACGTATAATAAAAATTACATTATAACATAAAATAATATATCAAATGGCGTTATAACGAATGTATGATAGTTTTTTTTTTATAATTATACTAAACATTACACACCCGTTGACTACTGTATGCATTTAATGCTTATCTTAAATGACAAATAATTTTCGTAGGTACTCTTGAACTTAAGTCGCTACCTGTCTACGTAAGTCGTTACGTATCTTTGAACGTTGTTCCTATGTGATAATGAAATTGAATTACAGCTGTATGTTCAACACTAATGCGTTTATATAATTATAAATTCATTAAGAGAAATTGCCGAGCCCGTAAGTTACAGTTATAACGACGAGATCCCTTGGCTCATTCGTCACCAAACAATCGTAATATTATTCACTCATCACCTCCCAAGATTCTAAGTTGCATTCGTCCACTCCTTTCAAAATCACGCAATACTCTGGCCAGAGATTTTTCACACTAAGTTCACACGTATTACAATTAGTTTGCTGATTATAATTTAATTCCCATTTGCTGATACTAACGCCTGTATTTTTGTCAAGAGATCTCGCCCATAAAACTGCATTTAAAACAAACTTTTCCGTGTCCATGTTATCCAAATTATGGTAAGGTTGCAATTGATAAGATATATAATATCTTGTGTTATAGTAAAATTTACTTTCCTTCGTTTATTCGATTACTGTCATGATATCAAAACCCCTTTGTTAAATGTTTTCTTTGGAGTCTTTAAATATTGTTATAATAGAGTTAAGATATATAATATCTTGTGTTATAGTAAAATTTACTTTCCTTCATTTATTCGATTACTGTCATGATATCAAAACCCCTTTGTTAAATGTTTTCTTTGGAGTCTTTAAATATTGTTATAATAGTCTATAATTGATGTAATATGGCTGTAAAATTTTAGTAAGTTACTTGATTTTTTTTTTTCAAAAGAAATAATAGTTCGAACAGACAATGGCCTGGCCACACGTTACAGAGTCATTTCCTCATGGAGCGGGACATGAACTGCTATAAATATCGTTCGTCTAGTACGAGAGTGTTTAATTCCCTGGGTCTGTTGCGTCCAACAGAGGAGGGGCGCAAGAACAGTCGCTCCTAAGCGTAAATGACGATAGGTTTGATTGACTAGACCGGGTCCGTCATCCATAACGCCAAAACTTCTAGAATTGATCCCGTTTGCACCACCCACGTAGGGCCTGGCTCCAGTAATATGTGTGATTGCTACGTAGCCTTTTCATATGGAGGGTCAGCAAGTGCACAAGTGCACTATGTTGGTTTGTGATAGTATTTGATGTTAAACGGTACCATTTTGTTTTTTTTTTTTTCTTTTATTTATGGCCAGTGCTGACCCTCAGCGCTTCAATTTGGGTGGGCACAGGGTATCCTACGCAAGCCGTATAACCGTGGTCTGTACTGGTAATTAATCAAATCCCTATTCCTGCGGTTACAATAGTAACGGCTTTAACTCCCGTAGTTTAATAGCGGCAAACTTCAATCAAAATAGGTAATAAAAATTAGATATTTGGAAATCAAAATGAACCCAAGAGGCATACTAGAGGCCGTCCACAGTCAGGCCGAATGGCGTCGTCGTGTATTGCCTCTAATAGCGTCAAAACTACCAGTACACATCAAAGCTTTTCTACCTGAGATCAAATCTAGTTGTTTATTAAAACCAGGCACATAATGTCACATGTAATTTTCTAATATTGTCTGTTCAACCTCGCTAATGACAGCTTTACTTGCTTGCCATATGTAAAACAATACATGGTCTAATAAAACATGGTCTTCCATTCCCAGAGTGACACGGGCCTACGTCACAATAACATTGCCACTTTATTTCAACATAACATGTTACATGGGTACATTATACCTATGGTTAATAAGTTAAA
This sequence comes from Cydia splendana, assembly GCF_910591565.1. NCBI lineage: Eukaryota > Metazoa > Arthropoda > Insecta > Lepidoptera > Tortricidae > Cydia > Cydia splendana. The sequence goes on from NW_026946894.1 coordinate 366,686, forward strand.
ATATTTCTTTATAATTTTATAATTTTCATTTATATGTATTTTAGCTTAAATTTTACAATAACACGTCATTTTTAATTACTCGTTAGCAATATCTTCCGATTCACGAAAGAAATTTCAGACTTTCGGGTAATTATGTTTATACTACTGGCAACACAGGATAGCGCTGTGCACATTTGACAATTCGGATCTAGATAACTTCATGCCCTGACCGTCATCCTTGTCGAACGCGTGTTAATTGTTATTTCCTTCTCGCTCAGTGTCAGCAGTCGCAGTGTTTTCCAAACTTTTCACGTCGTAAGCTTGGTAATTAATGTGTAACTGTGAATTAGTTTTTTAAACGTTTGTCTTGTATAGATAACTAAAGTTTAATTTAATACATTAGATTTGTTTTATTTTACTATGTTTCTACATGAATAACTTAAAATTAATGCCGTTAAAATAATTTTCACCGTTGGTTAAAATTCTCCCACATTTCAAAGTTTGAGAACCTGTAAACAGCATGATGGCGTAGGCGCGTGTCAGTTAGGTCATACGCGAATCTCGGAATGGAGTACCAGGCGGAGTATATTATTATACCATGAAACAATAGAAATTAGTGTCATCTGTAAAATTACTACCAAGGACTATTAAAACGGGCAATCATAATTGATTAGTTCTCTTTCAATAATTAATGACCATCTTCAATAGCAAATATATAAACGCATTTTATTGGGAACAACATCAATGGAAATAAATAATTACTTTGTGTACCTTTAATTATAGGAAGATATGTGCAACAAGAGGTGCGTGTAAACCTACAATTTTAAACGGTATATCTACTTGTGACATACATACATACATACTACATGATCTTTGAAATGAATTAAACATCGCGTTCGTCGTAAATTCACAAGCGAATACTACCAGTTTTGCACTATTATCCGGTTTCCCTTATTTTCTCAACTCTAACAAATGCATCAACATTAAATCTACTAGAGCTCTACATAATTTATGTAACCTTGTAAATCTCATAACAACCGAATTGGCCTTCTTATCATAAAGGTAAAGTCCTTCGCTTTGCACATTATTAACTTTATATTATATGAGTTACTATTTATTCGGTGGCATTAAAACTCGATCTAAGTATCCCACTCTCCGCTTTAAATAAAATACCACGCCTGTCACATCTCGCCATCAATAACTCTATTATATTACGTCCTATGGTCGATATTTCTACAACAGCATTCGTACTACGCTATCTAATCTTGAACTGCCCAGGCAAACCATCTGGTCCTATTGTAGTCCGTCGTTTGGTACCTGCTTCGCGCCTATTTGCAACCTTCAAGGCGAATTATAAACCATAGTCTAAACTAATCAAATAAAACTTTTACTACAAAAGACTATTTAGCTCTCAATTTAGCACAAAATATCTACGTCACTGTACACAAAACACACACAAAATAAAATTCAATGACATATAAGTAGGTATACTGTCTTGGAATTTTTGATTGTTAAACCTTAACACTTTCGCAACCAGGCAAAATTTCAAACAATACCCCAGAAACCGACAGTACTCGCTAGTCGGGCAACGACGTGCAACTCAATGCCGCACGCCGCGAACCCGCTAGTCGGGCAAGCGGCGGACGCTCAGGGCTGTGACAAGTAACTTTCGTATAAGTACGTGGATAAAATTAAATTTGCTGTCTCATCTGTTTAGGCTCCCCGTTTTGTTCTTCTCCTAATTCTAACTCCTATTGATACATACCCGTGTATGCAATTTCACGTAACCAACTAATAAGAATTTTTATTTTGTAATCGCATTAGGTAAAGTAAATAAAAATACAAAGTGAAGTAATAAAATATAATAATCAACTGTACCAACTTTTCGACCACATAATAATCAGAAGACTTACAATTTTTTCTGTTAGTGGCAGTGGCAGCCCTGAGGTAGTGAAGATGCAATGCTTGCCCGCCTGTCGGGCACTTCGGCGTCGCGTGTAGGTTTATAGCTCTTGCCCGACTAGCGGGTATGCCGGCATCTGAGTAAAGTTTACGAGTGCCCGAGAGTCGGGTACGCGGTGTCGAATGCGTTAAAACAAAGTCTATTAGCACTCTAGGTAACCTAATACCCCTCTCAGACCTTTCTCAAGTATTTAAATATATAATAGTGATCGTCAATTATTTTAATAACATTTAAAGTTTCCTACGTTGTGTTTGATTTTTTAGTTTAGTTTAGGTTCTTTTTCTAGTTGTGTCTTTTTTTTTGTGTAATTTAATTTAGACACAAAATCTAGATTCTGCGCCACGGCATCACGTGAGATGGCATTTGGGGTTGATAAAATATACCAGTCTAAGTCGTTGAGTGAGTCATAAAGAGAGAAACTAGATGTAATTACTGTCTTATAACAGTGGTCTGAACTACTTTGGGGTGTCTGTAGAAAAAAATGCGCATGGCGATTTATATACTTGAATTTACTATCGCAAATTCGTGGGGTATTGTGCGTTCCTATGAAAAATTCCACAAGGCATTAGTTTTCTGGAAGTCAATTATCCGTGCTTGGATATAAACTCAATAAGTAATCTCTGCACTGTGGTAATACAAATATGAAGTGCAACCTATGCCTTTTATTCCTCGAACCATTACCAGAATTTGATGAAGTCTTTATTAAATACAATAACAATTACCAACGCACATACCCCCCCTGGGAACAATATGTATGTTAGGGTGGTCCTTATTTCTCATTTTTTGAAAAGTGAACGGGGCACCTCTTTAAATTGTTATTTAGTGTGAGTTAATTCCACGTTATTTTTATTTAATTTTTTTAACTAGTTTTAGAGGTCGCTACCGAAGGTCAAAGTTTTGAAAAATATGTAAAAAATAACAATGTTATGAATCAAGCCGACTAGTTATTCAAGCGGTTTCATTGTTAATTTTTTACTTGTTAAATGATTATCAAGTGCTGGAACCTACTAGCAAAACACTGACGCACCCCCCGCCCCCCTATCACACCCCTGTGACGCGAGCGCACGGGACGCTCTTCAGTCCATTTTCGTTCTTCTGACAGTGTGCACGTAATTTTCAAGCGTATCGTTCTGAAGTGTCGTAATGGCGTCTACAAGTAGTGGCGTACGCGTGTCAACGCGAAATACATCTAACGTCTGGCTTATAGGACAGTTAACACCAAATTTGAAGCAAACAAAATTACCCTCAATACGTGAAGTGCTTAGTTTGTTTTTTTACTTTAAAATCGACGAGAAAAGAACTGTAAGACGTTCTGCGACGGACACTGCCAATTATGTCTTGGCTATATGGCAAAAAGCTGCAATACCGACAAGATTAAAGAAGCATGTAATAGACAAAATTGAATATCACTTTAAAGAGTGGCAGAAACTTAAAAAAAAATAAAGAAAATGTTTCAAAACGCTCCGCTGTAACAGCCGATAAAGAACAAAAGTGGCAAAAACAAATAGACCAATTATGATGACCATCGAAGAAGACAAACAATTCTTATTGCAACAACGAGTCAATCGGGCAGGTTTTATGACCACTGTGGACAAAGAAAGTTTGCAGAGAGAGGCTTTGAACTTAAAGAAAGAAGAAAACCTTCAAAAACGCCGAAAACGCGAAGAACAAAGAATTAATGCTCTGCGAGGAATAAATAAGTTTTCATCTTCATCTAGCAGTGAAAATACTACGCCAACACCTGACATGAACCAGGAAGCAGGGCCTTTAACACTTCCAGCACCGCCACCACAAAAGCGAGGTAGAAAGGTTTTGATTAATGAAAACATAGCGGAGAGTCTTGATGCCGCTAAATTATCTGACAGAAAAGCTACTATCGTCTTATCATCTGTTTTGAAGAAAACGTGTAAAGAACCTCGAAAGTTTAATGTCAACCGTTCTTCGATTCGCCGGCAGCGGATGAAGCATCGTGAAACAATAGCAAATCGTTTAAAAACAGAATTCAAACCCGACTTACCCTTAACAATTCACTGGGATGGTAAACTTATTGAAGACATAACAGGACATAAAACGGTGGATCGCTTACCAATTTTAGTGTCCGGGCATGGAATAGATCAGCTGTTAGCAGTTCCCAAACTTGAACGTGGAACCGGTGAAGCGTGTGCCTCTGCTGTTCATGAAACCGTACAGTCATGGGGGTTAAGTGACAAAATTAAATGTTTATGTTTTGACACAACGACAGTAAACACTGGACTGCGAAACGGATGCTGCGTTATTTTGGAACAAAAAATGGAAAGAGATATATATGATTTGGCTCGCCTGTCGACATCACATAATGGAAATTATGTTAGAAGCCATCACAAATCAGGCACTTGGTCCATCTAGTGGCCCAGAAATTTTGATATTCAAAAGGTTCAAAAAGGATTGGACCAATATTGATTGTAAGGATTACAAGACGGTTATTTCTGATCCCGAGTCAGCCAAACACGTTGAAGATATATCTTCAGAAATGATTTCTTTCGGACAGGATCAATTGCATGAATACCAACCGCGTGACGATTACAGAGAGCTATTAAATCTCACAATAATTTATTTGGGAGGAATACCTGAGAGTGGAGTTTCATTCAGAACGCCTGCTGGACTTCACCGTGCTCGCTGGATGGCAAAAGCTATGTACTGTTTAAAATTATTTATGTTTCGGCATCAATTTAAAATGACTAAAAGAGAAGAAAAAGCGATACAAAGTATTTGTACTTTTACTGTCGTCATATACGTGAAGTATTGGTTCGAAGCACCTGCTGGGCAATATGCACCGCGAAATGATTTACAACTGCTGAAAGACCTAATTCTTTAAAAATATTAATCTAGCGATGGCTAACGTTGCGTTGAAGAAGGTTTTAGGTCATTTATGGTATTTAAGTGAAGAACTTGTTCCATTTGCATTTTTCGACGACAAACTTTCGATTGAAATCAAGAAAAAAATGGTCATTGCACTAAAAGATGAAGGGCTGGGCTATTGTCCCAAGAGAATAAGTCTAGATGCAAAACATATCATGGAAAAAAATATAGAAGACTTTGTGACAAGCAACTCTTAAGGGTTCTTCCAAATACTTGGCTTATCATCAGGATTTTTGAGCAAAGATGTTGTAAATTGGGAAGACGACGAAGAATTTAAAGCTGCAAAAAAAATTGTACAATCGATGCGGGTAGTAAATGACATCGCTGAACGAGGAGTGGCATTGATGGAGGAGTACAACAAGCTCCTAACAACTAATGAAGACCAAAAACAGTATTTGCTTTTAATTGTAAAACAATTCCGAAAAAAGTACCCCAACGCCAAAAAATCCACCCTTTTATCATAATTTTCTCATTGTGTTATTGTTGTGTAACGGATACTAGATTGTGTAGTTTGTAAGAATATCTGATTTAGAGAAAGTAATTGCAATTGTTACTACTTGAAAGTGTTTCTTTTAAATATATCCGATTTTTAATGTAACACATGTGTTTAATTTTATTTCACAAACTTCAAGCTGCGGTAGCGACCCCTAATTTTCGTACAATAAATATGAAAAAAATATACTTAGCGATTTTCATGTTAAATAACCATATGAAATGGTGCCCCGTAAAGAAATCGAAAAAAATTTTTTTTTTGCCATATAAGGACCGCCCTAATGTATGTACTCGTCGAACCAAGGAAAAACCCAGGAAAACCTTGGCTCGACCCTTAATAATCAACATTGTAATGTCTAGATACATTGGTGCTTACACTTTCAGTTATCTAACAATAAACATTTAACAATCTACTCGTAATTTCCAAGACAGTATACACAGCATAATTGCGAATGACAGTTTAACATGATTAGTCGGTAATATTCAATTACAAAATACAATATCAGTACATATTTCCATAGACAATTAATTTACATCAAATTATCTGCGGGAGCTTGGATCCCTGATTCTATAGCTGTATTTAACCATATTTATTAGGCAAAAATAATGAGAGTCGAACTCATTAGGTATAATATAATTATAGGATGTCACCCTTAAATACTCATAATATAACTTGGCAGGCTATAGGTAACATTATTATTCTTGGCCTAATTCTACGTAAGTACTTAACTGGTTATATCGCCCAACCGGAACCACTGATTCTAGATCTGATTTTATACAGAATTAGATATAATTTACAAAGTTAGATAACACTTGGCGATATCTCGTAGCAAGAGCAAATCTAATGGTCGCGCCGCCCTCTTTGGTGTCTGGAATCTGAGTGTCTTTCTCCTCGCCCGTTCTTAGCGAAAACCCTTTACAATACTAGCTTATCTCTACTTAAATTAGGGTCGACTTTATTAACAGTGAATAAAATACATTCTCGCTACAAGTGTCTGCACATCCCCGTTTGTCGTGACGTCCCGTCCGAAGATGCGTTTTGTTGTCTTCTTCCCACACATGGCGCCATCGGTTGGTGTTGCTCTGTCTCGCTCGCTCGCACAGGGATGCCAAAATGCCCGCCACCAGCGACGCGCGCGCAGAGTTCGCACATGTTCACTGAAACATTAGAATTGACCAAAGTAGATACCGTTATCGAGATACGTATCGTATTGTAGACCTTAGGGTCATGTATTGAGGTTCTAGATTAGTTTACCGTTGTGTACAGTGACGGCCCTTTATGTCTCCCAGTGAAAGCTAGTATAAACGTTGTTTGCGTAGTTTTTGTAATTTCTTCGAAACTATCCATTGGACAACTCATAAATTACACCCTTTTTGCTTATGGTTTCGCTTTAACTTATCGTTGTTTATTTTAGCCTGTCGTTTTTGTCCGTCTAACTATTTTTAATTTATAGCTTCCTTATTATGGGGTGATACTCCTAAATTATTAACACGTACTGGGTATCTGATACCAAGATTCCACCTCAGCAGGTAACAAATTTATTTTATCATCATTTGCTATAATTTTATATGTAGCAATTCTAGATCGAAACGCAGACGATATTCTAAAAACATCTTTTATATGTTCTTCGGAAGAATTTTTTTTATGAAGATTGCTGCGCAGATGGCCAACCCATTTACGATTTTCAATAGTAATCGAGCAACTTGAACAAAATGGCATTTTGATGTATTTTATTTGAATTTATTAGACCTTGATGTGTCTATAACATACTAGATGAAAACCCGGCTTCGCTCGGGTAAAATAAATAATAATAATAGATACTCATTTTGAATTGAGTAATTATTTACTTTTAGACTTCAAACCTTCATCATGGCGGTTACATACCTATCTCATCTCAGAAAACTTTAAATCCGTAACATACAGTTATAACTCTAAAAACTTACTATTTCGATATATCTAAAAACAAATATGTAATTAAAAAACCTAACCTAACCCACTTTTCTGGTAACAGTTCGGTTCTGTAAGGGTCGCAGTTCTAACCTAACCTAACCCACTTCTGGTTGCAGTTTGGTTCTATAAGGATTACAGCTCTAACCTGACCCACTGTTCTGATCGCAGATCGGTTCTGTAAAAGCCGCATTTATAACCTAACCCACTTTCCAATCTCAAAAGAGGGAACCCTTTTGTACCTACCCTTCATGGCACTAAAATAAAAGTACATATGGAAATTATGACTACGATTTCATTCTTTAATATTAAAGCCTGTCCGTTAAATATTAAATTCGATTACAAAAAAAAAATAAACAAAAACTGGATAAGTGCGAGTCGGACTCGCCCACCGAGGAGGGTTCCGTACTTTTTAGTATACGGCAACAGAAATACATCATCTGTGAAAATTTCAACAGTCTAGCTATCACGGTTCATAAGATACAGCCTGGTGACAGACAGACAGATGGACAGTGGAGTAAACTGAAATAAAGGTTCCGTCACACAGGCGCGTTTTCCAGGCGGGGCGTGAGCGTTTTATATGAAAAAGCGGCGCGCCCCGCTCATGCGCTGCCCGCAAAACGCGCCTGTGTGACGGAGCCTTAAATGTCATATACTAAGAAAACCGGCTAAGTGCGAGTCGGACTCGCGCACGAAGGGTTCCATACTTTTTAGTATTTGTTCTTATAGCGGCAACAGAAATACATCATCTGTGAAAATTTCAACTGCCTAGCTACCTATCACGGTTCATGGGATACAGCCTGGTGACAGACAGACAGACGGACAGTGAAGTAAACTGAATAAATGTCATATACCTACTAAGAAAAACCGGCCAAGTGCGAGTCGGACTCGCGCACGCAAGGTTCCGTACCATTACGCACAAAACGGCAGAAAAATCACGTTTATTGCATGAGAGCCCCACTTTATTTATTTTATTCTGTTTTTAGTATTTGTTGTTATAGCGGCAACAGAAATACAATATCTGTGGCAATTTCAACCGTCTAGCTATCACGTTTCATGAGATACAACCTGATGACATACAGACGGACAGAGGAGTCTTAGTAATAGGGTCCCGTTTTTACCCTTCGGGTATGGAACCCTATTAAGAGTGTATAGATTTGTAACAATTGTAACCCGTCAGCAATGTAAGTCCCTTGGAGATGCAGAGATCTAGTCTAAAGTCCCACTTACCATCGGCACTAACAGCTTTGTATGCTTGTTTGCCACCAACATGGCATTTTAAAACATATGAATAAAAACTTACTCATTTCATTTGTCATATCCAGTCTAGCATTGGCCCCGGTTAAATATTTATTTAATTTTTTTTTTAGTATTTGTTGTTATAGCGGCAACATAAATACATCATTTGTGAAAATTTCTACTGTCTAGTTATCACGGTTCATGAGATCATGGTGACAGACAGACGGATGGACAGATGGACAGCGGAGCCTTAGTAATAGGGTCCCGTTATTACCCTTTGGGTATGGAACCCTAAAAAGTGATCATGGCCTCCAGTGCCCCAGGCTGGAATCGAACCAGCGTCCCCTGCTATAGCAGCAGGTGCCTGTGCCATTCGGCCACCGGGCCCCAGCGGCATAGGTCGAATTTTTCCAAGTATATGCACTACTAACTGAAGGCTTATGGTGCCCCCTGGCCATCCCTGAGCCTAAATTAAATATTTTCTGAAAATAATTTGTTTTGTGTTAATAGGACAGTGAAGTCTTAGTCCCGTCCCATTGCCCTCCCCGTCCCGTCTCCCGGGGGGGTCCCGTATTTACCTTTTGTGTACAGAACTCTAAAAATCAACCTTGTTTACTATGTACTAAGCTTCACTATGACTCTGAAATTTTAGCAGTATATTGTTTTAGTTGTCACCTGACTATTTATTAAAGTCAAACTCTGAAGTTGTTATTTACACTTTTATTTGAATAAGCATAAAATATATCTTATTATATATACTATCTATGTATATATCTTATTATCTTTTAACCTTATATTCAACTTACATTGTCTCCGGAGATCACTTATTAATAAATTAGCTTCATTCAATTCACTTTCCGATTCACTGATACGCCTCAAGTTTGATTCTTTGAAGCTAGTCTAAAGCACACATATCAAATATGTCCACCATACACTGTAGTTGTTCACACTGTTTTACACTGTCCATATAATCAGAGTGGAGTCAGCCGGTTCTTTAACTCGAGACTTTCTTTGAATTACTTTTGTGACTTCTTCTCACTTCACTTTCATCTCGCTCACTTATTAGTTTGTCATGCAAACTCCTTCAAGGTTGCTTTCCGTCCAGGTGGCTAGCAGTGCCATGTTTGAAGCCTTTCTGAAATTAAATACAACTTAGTAGACATATTCAATATAAAATGTTTGTCCGGTCTGGCCTAGTGCGTGGTGACCTTGCCTATGAAGCCAATGGTCTTGGGTTTGAATCATGGTAAGTGCATTTAATTGTATGATGAGCCCAGATATTTGTTCCCGAGTCATGGATGTTTTCTATGTATTTAAGTAGGTACTTCCAAAGAGACTGAGATTTGTGTAAGAATGTCCCTATAATATTTATTTTTATTTATTTGTCAAATATATTTAAAGTGTTGACACTACATACATAATACTGATTATAAGGTAATGTATGTAGGTGTAAACTATCTCATACGTTAAGTAAAGAGAAATTGGACGTTGCTCACGACGCTATAAGTTATGAACTTTGTAACATGTAATGCTAATGTGTCTCACATATGCAATACAATGAGAACTATTGTCTTATAAACTAACAAAATAATAAAACAAATACTTACTCGCCCAGGTTAAATCCAAATTTTAACATCCGTTAAACTTGTAACTTCGGTTTCTACAAAGGCTGGTAAGTACAAAACGTAATGTAAATCACTGTTTATCGTTATTTATACAATTTTTACACTTCAAACTACACATTTCAGGGTGATTTCAGGCCTAACTGATTTTATTTAGTTTAGATTTCAACATTTCAACACTCAATTATTCAACACAATGTAATGACGTTGACGTGACAGAAGACCGTTCGAAAACTCAAATTCCTCTTTAGAGCGCTTCAATGTCAGAATAAATGGGATGGGTGCAAGATGAGATTGACGCCAATTTCTTTTCGGTCGATTTGATCATCCCGTCGACGCCTTTTTAGTCGTAATTAGAAAGAATGACAGAGATAATTTGCGAACTTCGGTGTTCGCGGTTACAATCCAGCTAACTAACATGCAACATATTCTGAACGCATCCATAGCTGTCAAATCTCAACCAACAAATTGAGCCTTTAGCATTGATTGTCGAAATTTTTTCACTTTTAAATGCAAAATACGCGACAATACGAATTTTGCGGATACATGTTCTCGATTCAAAAGTGATATTTTTTCAAGCTCTTTCGATTGAGCATAATTTAATTTGTTTCTACCGTCAAAGCCGCTCGCGTTTATATATAAGGATACGACTCAAAAAAATAAATAAGGGTCACTGATATTTGTATCGTCACTAAAAATATATATATATAAAATATTAAATTATGATGTGTATTTTGTTAAAAAATCGCAAAACATAACTTTCGTTATAATTTAGGTAAATATTCTAAAATAAAACTTGTTCCAAATGAAGTTATTAATTTTGTGCCCCTATTTTCATTTGATTTGTATAAAATTAGCCTTTCCACTGTGCAAATAAATTAACCTTATATTACATTATAAAAATTAACTAATTAAAATTAATTATTTTTATGTGCGTAAAACACTGATTCCGTATCATTAAACAGTTTACGAGCACTTTTGAAAAAACCTTGAAGCTTTTTCCACTCGTCTCCGTTGGCATTAATTTGGATTTTTAATGAATTTAGAGCTTTTTGCCAACGATCTTCACGACCAACGGAAATCGCATCTGCCGTCTTATATACCTTTATTTCAACGTAAAAATCGCCGTCAAAGTGTTTCCGACGAATCACTGACCCATTGGCCACACGCGAAGTCAGTACCGACGGCAGAACAACTGAAGCCTCCTTCTGTCCCGCTGTAGTTGCCTCCTCTTTTGTCAGCAGCCCGAACAAGTCGAAAGATTCATTCCACGGTGATGGCTCCTCATTTCGTTTCACAGATCTATGTAAGAAATAGTATAAAATAAATAAATTGTCCCAAAATAAAATAATGGGTTCTTGAATTATAGTCCCAAACGACCTTCATAGCTCCATCATTTTTTTTTAATAAAAAAGTGACTAGATAAAAACTAGGTACTTAACGCCAACCAATTTTTTTGAGCAACAAAATTTCTCAAGAATCGAATGAGAAATGCTGAATTTTATACTAAATATTTCAAACAATGCTTACGTTTTAGAAGTAGACGCCTTCTGCTTTTTATTGTTAGAAGCTTTCGTGTCCCCCTCCGCAGATCTGAAAAATATAAATATTAGTTAATAATAGTTCGTGATAATTGAACTACCTTTGTATATCGAAATCAGATATATTATTTTTTCATTTACATGAAACACAAAGTTTAAATCACCTTTTCTGTGCAGGAGTCTTCTGTTTCTTTCCAGTCTGCTCGTTAAAAACCTCCTTTTCCTCTGAGTCCGATCTAAAGAATAAATAATATAAGAATTAATTATCACTCATAGAAAGAATATTTTTAATAGGAAACAAATGAAATTGTAACAATAATCATAATTACCTCTGTGCAAGGTCCTTAGTCTTGGAATTCTTCTTGCTTGTCATACAGGACATGTATTCGCAGGTTGAGTCATATTCTGAGTCCGACCTGATAAAAAAACAAAATTGTTATTTAAACTACCTATATTTGCATATACTTTGCAAAAATACAGTATTCAATAATTTAAAAAGAAGTTATGTAAAACTAAATGGTTAACTTACTTACATGGTTATTAAATTATTTGCACTGGAATAGTCTTCAAATTTAATCTTGATAGTTCTTCACCTCAGGATTGTCACAACAATAATGAATTATTTAAATTAAATTATAAAAAATTTAACCTTGCCGTCAAACGCTAGGGTTGTCACAGTTATTTTAAGCCTTAACTTTACTGCATTTAGTTTTCTTATTTCATACTTCTTTTAAAGTATTTTTAATTTATAAAGACTTGTTTGAAATTTTATGAAATGGTTTAATAGTCTTTGGAAGAAAAAAAAAATCATTTTTAAAATTAAAAAAAATCGGGCTTATTGCTAGATCGCCTGTTGTTTACCTCTAAGTTAATCAATTTGATTCTCTGTACTAGTTTATATAGAGTGTTCCGTAAAAAGTATTTGTATTGTATTGTATTGTAATAATGAGTGCTAATACTTTTGGACAAGGCTGTATAATTTACCTGTTGGTCCACTTCCCTGCTTGACCAAAATCTAGGTATAGCACGTAGATAATAACATCTCTGTAAGATCAAAATTGATGAAATATTGTGTTTAGTTTATAGTTCTAGTATTATTACGAGTTCAGGTTAACAATACAAAACCTTTTTTTTTAATAGAAAAACATTATGGGATTCAAATTTATAATTATAGACACTTTTTTTTTTAATTTATTATATAGACTTCCAGTTTGCATTCACAAAGGAAAGATAGACAAACATACATTCGTAATAAATGCTTCATGTACAACCCTATTCCCACATTGCATCACACTAAAGTTTCATGTTAACAACTCGTGTAAGTAATAAGAGTCTCAATCGCGGACCGACTCAAATGCATGCTCAGCGGTATGCACACCGGCAGGTTAAAGGTTCGAAATGTAATGGAGTAGAATTCCGCTCACATATAATAATATAACTTTTTTTTTACCTTTTACATTGAAATTAAATAGTATTCGATTTTCTTATTGTAATTTAATTAAATTAATATTATATTATAATAATATAACTTTTTTTTTATTACTATTGTAATAAATTTTACTGTATAAATTCATATTAATATGTAATAATCTGTATCACTTAAAATGCAATAATCTAACCTTTTTAATTCGAAAATCATCATCATCATCAGCAGTAGCATTATATCATCCTAATGTCTTTATTATCAAAATAGAAAAAAACCGCAAAAACTGCTACTACATGGCCTGTTTAATCTATAACTCTATACCAAAACAAATAACGGACATGGATTATAACAATTTTTGCAAAAAACTTAATTTATGGTTGAAAGAGCAGTGCTTTTACTCAGTCAAGGAATTCTTAAAAGAAACCAACTGTAGATTTAATAATTATGCGCAATAAAGGGCTGCAAATGTAATTCTATGTAAAATGGTTTATCTAATTATAATTTAATTAATGCAAGTATTCTGTAGGACATCCGTTAATGTAATTATTCTCATTTTGGTAATGAACTATTTATAAATATTGACATTGTTATTAAGCAATAATTAATCTGTGAAATGTAAATATATGTAGAGTAAATGCATGTTAGTAATTAAGTATGTATAGTAAAATTTGCACGCCGTAAGTCGGCAGAATTGTGCTGGACTTATATTTCTATCTAACATCTATGTAACCATGATTCTAGCAAATAAAATAAATTACATTACATTACATTACATTAATAAAAATTATAAAAATATTGTTTAACTATTCTTTATATAATGTAATTAAGTTTTATACTTAATTACATAAAATATTATTATATAGGGTAAGGTAAGCTCTACAAATTATAGAGAAATCGACGATGAAATTTTAAAAAATGTTTTATAATAAGTCTCTATTTGTTATGTCAATTTTATTATTATTTATTTATAAAGGCTTCTAATAGTTTTTCATAAAATAATAGAGAAATGTAAGACCGTAAAGTAAATATTATATAGTTGTAATATCGACTCCATGGATATAAACAACAATCTTTTATCGAGTAGCTCAAATGCGTGCTCAGCAGACCTACAGGTTCGAAATGTAGAAGAGTAGACATTCCTCTCTCATAAATTTATTTTTACATTTTGTATCTAAATAGAAAATAATATAATAATCTGTATCACTTAAAATGCAATAATCTAACTTTTTAATTCGAAAATCATCATCATCAGCAGTAGCATTATATTATCCTAAATGTCTTTATTATCAAAATAGAATAAAAATTATAAAAATATTGTTCAATTATTCTTTATATAATGTAATGTAGTTTTATACTTAATTACATAAAATATTATTTTATAGGGTAAGGTAAGCTCTACAAATTATACAGAAATCGATGATGAAATTTTAAATAATGTTTTAAAATAAGTCTCTATTTGTTTTGTCAATTTTATTATTATTTATTTATAAAGGCATCAAATAGTTTTTCATAAAATAATAGAGAAATGTAAGACCGTAAAGTAAATATTATATAGTTGTAATATCGACTCCATGGATCTAAACAACAATCTTTTACCGAGTAACTCAAATGCGTGCTCAGCAGACCTACAGGTTCGAAATGTAGAAGAGTAGACATTCCTCTCTCATAAATTTATTTTTACTCTTTGTATCTAAATAGAAAATAATATGGTATTCGATTTTCTTTATTTTTAAATAAATATGTTTTATTGCTAAAATAATCTGATTTAATTTTTTTAAATTCGAAAATGATAATTATCGTCTTATCATTTATATAATATGTTTATATTTATAATATAATAAAATCAAATTATAATGAGTGTAATCTACCATTGTAATTTAATTTTGTTTTATATTTCATTACATAAAAAAATATCTTCAAATCACAGAGAAATTAATTTTATAATTTGATATAGTGTTTGTTTTAAGTTTGTCTTTAGTGTTTTGTAGTAAATTCTTATCTATTTGTTGAAAACCTCTCTTTTTGAAAAATTAAAGAAATATAAGCCTGTAAAAAATATATACATATAATTGTAACGTCGACTCCATGGATCTAAACAACAATCCTTTATTGACGTCATACATAAATTAATTGAGTTTACCAATCAGAAGCTCTGTCCTACATCGCGCTTTTAAAGTTTTTGCAACTAACTGCATATATACATTTTTCAATTATGATTTGTCGGAGATCCCGCTGCTGTCAACCAGAGCTAGCTGGGTGATCCTAGCACACAAGTTTCTGCCGGGGACTACCTCCCTGGGACTTGCGTCTTGACATGAAGGCTGGCCACCTTTGTGTTGAGCTGTGCTATTAACCAAACATGCAATCGAACGAACAGGAGAATCCATCAGTATGCCGGTTGATAGTGTAAGGAGGACCCTAAGCAAAGTACGTCAAACGCGGCTTTCTGCCGGGGACCGCCTCCCTGGGAGCTGCATCATGTCATGAGATTGGCCAACTCTATGATGTGTTGTACTTTATCACACACGGCAATCTAAAGTCTAATTTGTACTATAGACTGAAGAATGCTGTCAGATCCTCTGCCAGGGCTCATACGCCTTGGGGGTCTACGTGTTCACAGAGACTGATCAGCTCTGTGACATGGTGTGTTTTGTTGCTTTTAACAATTGGTAAGTCTTATTTAGAAATTAAGTTCAGTAAAAAAAAAAATATCAATATCAAGATTTGTAATAATCACGTTTTATGATCATAGATTATTCTGATTCGGCTGTAATGCGTATTATCTAAGCATGTGACGTTTGTTTTCGTCAAAGTAAAGAGTGTTTTTGTTAAGTAACGTTAAAAATTGATAAGTGTAATTGAGAAATTAATTTCAGTAAGTAATAAATACATCAATTGAGATTTTATAAATAAAAATTATTTACACAGATCATACTGATTCGATTGTAAAGCGTATTCTGATTTAGTATCTAAGCGTTTGACGTTTGTTTTAGACAAACCATGTTAAGGCATTACAATTATAAAATATTTAATGTCAACGTTTAGGTTTTAAGCCTTCAGTACAACCTGTGTCCTTAAGGCTCATACCCTAGTCCAACAGAGGACTGATGTACCTTACATCCTGTACTTCGATTAAATATTTAAGTTTAAATGCTTTGACATTTTGTGTCTGTAAACTGCTACTTGACTTAAACATTCCTTATTTAAAACCATTTAAACGCGAATCGAGATCTCTAGGTGTCTAAGGGCAAACTGTTAAATCTTTCGTGGTGTATATTGGATATTTTAGATCATTTAACCCTTTCTTGCCTTAACGAGACAGAAACCAAGCTGTTTATAAGACCACTTTCAACAAAAACTTTCGTAAAACGCATAGAGCGAACGCAGTGAGCGGCCAAATGCGGTTACACGAAAGTTTTTGTTGAAAGTGATCTTATGAACAGCTTGGTTTCTGTCTCGTTAAGGCAGGAAAGGGTTAAATGATCTAGAATGCCCAATATACACCTACTGAGATAGAATATCGACCAGGAGTGCGAATGGCACATGTAGATGCACTAAGTAGAAATACGACCCTCCCCGCTGACTTGAATGACAATGACCCGAGTGTTACTGTCTATATCTTAGAAAAGGAAAGTTGGCTTTTGACCCTCCAATTAGCAGATCCTGATGTTTCACGAATTATAAAGATTTTGAAACCAGATGTCGATGAAGAGTATACAGATATAAAGAAAAATTACGTTGTTAAGAACCATGCGCTGTATAGAAAGGTGGATGACCGGCTGTGTTTAGTAGTTCCCCGTAACGCAAGATGGCAGGTATGTAGGGCCAATCATGATGAAATAGGTCATCTAGGTTATGCTAAGACACTAGAAAGAATCCAGGAGACGTTTTGGTTCCCTAAATTACGGAGATTCGTAAAAAAATATATTGAGGCATGTATAGAATGTGCTTACAACAAGGACAGTTCGAGTAGACAAAAAGCTGGGTATCTATACCCAATCGAGAAGGTAGAGATACCATTTCATACCATTCATATCGATCATCTTGGTCCTTTTGTTAAGAGCAGAAAAGGCAATACCCACATATTGACTATAGTAGATGGTTTTTCCAAATACGTGTTCGTTAGGGCAGTGAGAGTCACAAAAACAAAAAACACGCTTGCGACTCTTGAGGCAATATTTTATGACTTTGGTATCCCGGCTCGAATTATATCTGATCGTGGCACGTCCTTTACATCAACAGCTTTCAAGGCGTTTTGCGAACGCCACGGAATAAAACATATACTTAACGCAGTCGCTTGTCCCAGGGCCAATGGCCAAGCAGAGAGATTCAATCAGACCATACTACATTCTTTAGCAGCACAGAACTCTGATGGTCATGAACGGGAATGGGACAAGTGCCTGGGAAAAGTTCAATGGGGCATCAATAACACTGTGAATGCCACAACCCATAAAACGGCGACCGAAGCTTTGTTTGGGGTCAAAATGCGCGATGATCTAATTAATAAACTGGGTGTTGATACTTGTTCATCCAAGGTTAATTTACAGGAACTAAGACATGAGATAAGTTCTAATATAGAACAAAGTCAAGCTAAACAAAAGCTTAGGCATGATTCCAAACGAGTACCCGCAGTTGTATATAAAGTTGGTGATCTGGTAAAAATTTCTCGCAATAATTACAGTAACGATGGGAACAGTACAAAGCTTTTGTCAAAGTTTGTAGGTCCATATAAAATAGATAAAATTCTAGGCAATGACAGGTATGTAATAAAAGACGTTCCCGGGTTCAATAAGAAGGGCAAACCATATGAAACCGTAATTTCTGTAGATCGAATTAGACCTTGGATAAACCTTAAAGCTCTGGAAGTACACAACAGTGATAGTGACAATTCAAGCCAAGAAAATGAAGATAGTGAGTAAAAGTAAAATTCTTTATTACAAAACAATCTTAATATTATTAACGAGCTTTAATGGTCACTCCAATTAATTATTATTTTAAAACATTGTGTGATCACAGGATTGAGTATTTAATTAGCAATAAGTGATGTTAGACTAAACTATTTTTATTTTTTCGCCTAAATTGTTAATAATTTTTTTTTGCGAATGTGATGATTTTATAATTTAATAGCTGTCTCACGTTATTGATCCAATAATGTTTCATATTCATTATAAAATTATTATTCTTTCATTACTTATCCCATTGTTACTTAACATATTATTATCGACATCTAATTAAATATGTTTTACTACGATTAATTATTTAATAAATTGTATTTTACGTACGTGCGCCAGTGGCAGCACGATGTCTGATGGCCGAATGTGATGATTTTAATAAATAAAAGTTAGTTTTAGAATAATTTATTTAGATTACTTTTTACGTAGGGTAAGATTATAACACTGTAATACTAACTACCGGCCTCCCACTCAATAAGTAGTGGGGAGACGGGTAAAAACCAGGTGTTCGGATGGACGAGGGTGAGTCGTTGTGGAGCGTTAGCCGGAGGCAAAGGCCTGAGAAGTAGCTCTCAAGTCTAGAATCTGTATTATAAGTACTAGGATAAGTGATACTATTGTGTGTAGGTATTTAATGCGCCTGTGAAATAATAATTAAGGTATTTAAATAAAGTGTACTGATTGTGAATCCTGGAGTTTTAATATCAATAGACTATAGATGTTACTCATTGCATCCTGCATGGTGGGAGCAAAAACAGCAAGTCAAAAGTACCCTCCACGGCCTTAATAAAAGTGATGTGGTTTATTGCAACTGAGTGTTGTAGCCACAGGCGAATTTAAAAATATAGGCTTCAAATAAGGTATTTCGCTTAATAAGCGTTTTATTGTAAGGTAAAACGCTGGTATTAAGCTTCAGTACCGTTATTTGAAGCCTATTTAATATTTGAGAGGTGTCTGTGATCGCCTGGTGGTCAAAAAACGCCAATGTGATCCATTTATAATGATAAATGAAACTGGTGGAAACAACGAGTACAAGTGCACTTAACAATCCGGGTACATGGATGAATGTGAAATAGACTAATAGTCTAAAGTGTACAGTGACATATTTTACTATACATTATTATTTATAGGTAGGCAAGGAGTGTTGTTAAAAGCAAAAGACATGTGTATAGAAAACTGTGTTTAATTAAAATCATTTCTGCAAACAATCATGTTTTTATTTTCTCCATCCCACAATTATATTCAGATCATAATTTGTGTTTCCATTTATTTCAATTTCCACATGTCTCTATTAAATAATTCTGGTATACGTTACTTATTTTATCTTGCAAAGAGGAAAATAAACTTTGAATTTGACACTTTTCAGTGTCCTGTACCCAGATATGGTTACCAGATATTAGTATTAATAAGGCAGGATACAATTCAACATATAGGTACACAAAAACGATTTTATACATTTTCTCAGAGCCTCTCTTGTTTCTTCTCAAAAATCTTAGTCTTAAAGGCAATTAATTCATTTGAAAAGTCCACTTATCACAACAATACATGCCATAGTGTCTCTTATACACTATGTCTGTAGAAGTAATCATGGCCTTTAGTAAATTAATTCATGGATTAACTGATTAGCTACTCTTACATGCCAGCTGTTGTACGATCTTAAATAGACAGTAGGTAAGTGATATATTGATGATTAATTTTGGTAGGGCTATAACAGCTTTTTGTTAATCATCTGAAGGAGTTCAACCCTTTACCAAATACGATTTCTCTGCAGTCAATTGTGTACAATGCGCAGCCATTCAGAACGTAATTGGCCTTGTAAAATATACAATCCCCAATTATAATATTAAAAATCGAATTATGTTGTAACAATCACAATTTTTTCCATGAAATTGCTACGTTAGTAAAGTCTCGCCCCAGAGAGTATTCTTAAAATATTTTTGGGCCTGAGCCCATACTTTAACCAGCCTATGATGAGGTTTTATTTTATAACATGTTGGTATAATAATTAGGGCTAATATGGTAAGTATCTGGACTTTATTAATTCAACGGTTGTAATACATCAAGACTAATACTAGGATTGTTTCTCTCAAAGGTCTCATTACTTTTATATTGCAATTATGTACCATCAAGCAAGATGTATGGCCAAGCCATTATATCAAGGCGTTATATTTGAATAAACTTTACATGGCCTTTAGTTTAGGTAATTATGAGCATAAAGTGACCGATTAGTCTTAAGTAAGCAATCAGAATTTTAAGCACGTTCTGTAGGTATCCTTAGTAATAAAAGCCCGTCAATTTCTGTTAACCAGCTACAATTTAATCTTGATAATTCTGTCCGGAGAATGCTCTTCCGCTTGTTGTTGTATCGTCTGGTATTTTGCATACATATTACTATGTTTGCGTTCCTATTAAGCCTAGGTTTGGCTCGTGAGTAGATGATAGATCTACTTACGTTAACTAAAGCGTTTTAATAAATTACACTTCGCATTGTTTAAAACATATAAGTAATAGCCATTAGGGTGTTTCATTTTTCCGAATTTTCGATTTTCGTCTGACTTTGCTCGAATTCTTGTTCTAACTGATAAAACAATATTATACGTTAAAAAAAATTAAAATTGGTCAACATTTAGAGGTTGCACATCATCAACAAAGATTTTTCAAATAACCAACGACTGTACATCGGAGGGTAGAAAATGGTTTAAGCGGCTATCATCAAAGCGGAGAGTAGTGTGATACTGAACCTTCTACATATAAATAAATTTTAAAATTAGTAGTAAACTTGGATTTTTATTACTCGATAAATGTTCCAATTAAGATTTTTCAGTTTTTCCACCTTTTTCCAAAGGAAAAGTGCTTTTATCGTGTTTTAGACGCAAAATTCAGTTTTCTCATTCGATTTCAGTATCGGTTCATTATATTTTGTCATTTTAGAACATAGTTCATTTTCACGCAATGTATGGGGTTCTCACTCTACCTTTTCAACTTGTGCAACCTCTAAACGTTATTCGATTCTTTTGAAAATTGAAATAGATAGTTTTTAGTGTGGGGAGACTCCATTGGTGAGCAAAGTCAGGAAAAATATTACAACTTTTTTTCTCCATACAAAAGTGAATCACCCTAATAGCCATGCTAGCTGGTAGTTCTAGCTTTGTCCACGAATGCACCTTATTTCGGGATTAATTGCACTACCTGGTGCAAGCTCAAGGAAGTACAAGATGTATAGACATAAGGTAAGTGTCCCTGTGAATGACACTATTAGGAGGAAATTAAGACATTTACTCGAAAAACTACTTAACTATGACCCATACAGTTTATTGGTGTATGCAGATTTATGAACCAGTCCTTTCTTAATATAAGCGGAACAATACATTGTATAATAGTAATAACATTTATTAATTATTTCAGTTTTCCTCGACATCTGAAATTGTACCAGTGGATAACTGGCGAAATTTCGAATGTCCCATTGTATGACTATGAAAAAAAAATGTCGCTGACCCAGTGTATGACATAGAGTTGCATCAAGTTTACATGATAGTTTAGTGCAGATAGGTACCTACTTAGTTGTGATAAACTTTAATGAAAACAAGTAAATTTTATCAGTAGATATTTATTAACTGGTTAGGAAACTATTATCTTAATTATGTACTTCTAGCTTACCATGGGACTTAGTCAATCTATGTAAGAATATCCTATAATAATTTTTATTATAATTACTAGTGAACTTTCTACTCCGAAATTAAAAAATGTTTTCGTCGTTAGACGACACGTCATCAGTACTTCCTCTCGACTCTTGGTAAGAGTCGAGAGGAAGTACTGATGAGTTCCTCATACTCAGATTCACTACTTGAAACCGATTGTTTTCTTAACATTTTTTTTCCAGTGACATTTTCTTTTTTTCTGGTAGGAAGATGTTCAAATCTTGGGTTAACATTTGAGAATAAGATACTAGTTTCTGCTTCACTATCGCTGCTTGAATCAAACAATGTTTTTTTGACAGTCTGCACGTTTGCAGTCTTGGCATTTCCTATGTTTTCCGAGAAAACTTTCTTTTTAATTTGTTTCTTTTTTTGCTCTGCGGCTTTCTTTCTTTTTTTTTGCGGCTTAGTTTCGCAGTCTTTTCCGCTTCCTTTTTTTCTTTATTTTTCTTTCTTTCTTCTGCTCTTTTTTGTTTCTCCTGGATCATCTCTTTCTTTTTCTTTTCTTTATTCTCGTGATATTCTTGCCACTTAATTGATGTGACAACCGCCGGAAGTTTTTCAGTCTTACGCTTTTTCAATGGCATTTGTTTTTCTTGTGGCCAAAACAAAATTCTTTTAAATGGAGTAGGAACATTAGCATTAAGGCCACTAGAGCAAGGCATTGGTTCAGCTGAAACATTTTGATTAATTGGCATGCAGGAGGCATTACTGATCGTATTTGTTGTGTTAGTAATAACTGTAACATGCAATCCATTAGGAGTACCATTTTTTGCAGGAGTAATAATGTTTTGCACAATTGCTTGAGATTTTGCAGGAGTTATGTGTTTTTCTGGTACAATGGGGCATAAAGGTTCTAAATTTGACAAAGCCTCCTCTATCTCTGAACCGTTCAAAAAATTAATGGTAGATGATGCAGGACTCAAAGGAGGTATAACAGCTTGATTTCTTGCCAAAATATATGATACCTGTGATAGATCAGTCACGTCTAGAGCTGAATTCATATCCTTTGTCTGATTCACCTCAGCTTCTCCTCTGTTGTTATGGCTTACCACATCATTGGGAGATGAGGTGGGCTTTGCTGTTGAACCCTGCATCTCCTGTACTGAGTTATTTATATGACTTTTAGTTACCTCTGCAGCAATGGTTCTGACATCAGTGTTCAAATTTTCTTGTATTAAGGGACCAGTGACAGATGATGTATTTATTGTAACATCATTATGTTCACTGGATGGCACCGTACTTTCCAGCACACTAACGTTATTTTCCCTCATATGTGCCAGATTCTCCTTAGTGGCTTCATATTGGTCGTTTATATTTTGCCATAAAAGGAAAAGTGATGTGTCTTCTTTATTACCTGTCCATGTATTTGAGTTTTTGAATAATGGAGTGGCAGGGACAAACCTCGATAGCACGTAGACCGCCGACTCCAATTTTGAGTTCGTATTTCGGCACAAACACGACACTTCGATGAGTTCACAAGCACAGGATTACACGTGACGTCACTGATCTTCTTTAAAGTACTTTCTACTTGATTTTGAGTTTAATTAGAGGAATGCAAACTTTTTTGGACGCGCCCGCGATGAGATTTTATTTTGCACTGGCGGTTGGAGGTGAGGGGAGCGGGGGGGTTAGGAAAGGATGTTGCCAGGTATGAAATATATAAAAGGTGCGTTCGAGTGGTGTGTATGATAAATTAAGAATAAGCTTTAAAATTAATTATAAAAATGTATGAAATAATCACAATGGCGTAGCCAACTTCGGGGCGCCTAGAGGTTTCCTCTACATTACGTTAAGAGTAAATGAATGTTAATATAGAAACTAATACTAAGGTTTTTTTTTTTTTTAAGTTTAATACTATGTTAAATTTAATTATTGCGTAGGTAACGGGCAGAGCCGAGTTACAGGACGGACATAAGTTCCTGACGAAGTAGTTACTTTAGCGACGCGAATTACATTATCTTTTCCTGGGAAAACCTCTGAGACAACGGCGAGAGGCCAGAACATAGGATGAGCATTATCATCTTTAATGACAACAACTGTTCCCACACTCACAGGTTTGGAAGGTGAATTCCATTTATCGCGTTGTTGAAGGGAAGTGAGATATTCCATGCTGAAACGGTTCCAATAACTCTGAACAATTCTATTTAGAAGCTGATAGCGAGTTAACATGTGATTTGGAATATTACTATCAACTTTTTCCGCGGGTAAAAATTTAAGTGGAGTGATATTTAAGAAATGACTTGGAGATAACGCGGTCGGATCAGAAGGATCCGATGATAGGACGCAAATCGTACGACTGTTTAGTAGCCCTTCAATTTGGACCAAAACTGAATTAAATTCTTCATAGGTTAAAATTTGATTACCTATAACTTTATATAAGTGAGTTTTGACTGACTTGACATTAGTTTCGCTCAAACCGTTAAAGTTCGGACCATAAGGTGGACTGTGTTGAAATTGAATTTTATGTTGAGCAAGATAACTTCTCAAATAGTTATTATAATCAGTGGACTGTATAAGTGGATAAATTTCGTTTAATTTATTTTTCGCACCAATGAAATTTGTACCTCCGTCACTATATAAAATTGAAACAGGACCTCTGCGTGAAATGAAACGTTTAAAAGCGGCAAGAAATAAGTCCGTGCTCAGATCGGAGACCAATTCCAAATGGATGGCTTTGGTTGTTAAACAAACAAACAGACAGATATAAGCCTTGTGGCTTTTAAGTCCGCGACGGCGTATATGAGTAATATAAAACGGTCCGCCGTAATCGACAGCCGTGTGTACAAATGCTTTTACTTGAGAGACGCGGATGGCGGGGAGGTCACCCATCGGTGGTTGTGTAGACAACGGTTTAAGTTTGAAACAGGAGTTGCATTTGTGTACTCTTTGACGAATTAAATTTCGAGCAGATAAAATCCAATATTTTTGTCTAATTAATGCTAGTACTAAAGCGGGACCGGTATGCAGGTTCGACGAGTGATAATAATCTACTAAAAGCGATACTATTCTACTTTTTGCGGACAATAGTATTTGATGGTTTTGATCAAAACCTAACTGAGAATGAGTGAGTCTACCTCCTACTCTTAGGAGACCTTGGTCGTCAATAAATGGGTGCAGTTTAAGAACTGATTTACTATAGGAATTAGTTTGTTATTTTTAATAGCATCAAACTCGCGAGAGAAATGTGTTGCTTGTTCGTAGCGTAGTACGCGGTATTCTGCATATTCTAAGTCATTTGGAGTTATGGAACCTTGAGAGTTAAGTAATTTTGAAAAACGAAATGCGTATACGAGTGAGCGAATTAATTTAGTCCACGTCGAACATCTTACAGCGAGGTCGTGAATTGGGTGGGTAAGTATATCCGTAGATACAGTTTGCGCGGGAAGCGATGTAATTTTAATTTCTTGTAAATCTTCCTGTTTATTATTATTTATTTTAAATTCCTTTACAGGCCAGGTACTAATCGGAGCGGACAGCCATTGCGGGCCGTGGAACCAGAGTGAGTTATTTACTAATCCTGTTGGCGTTACAGGCCGCGAAACAATATCTGCCGGGTTCTCTACACCATGAACGTGGAACCAGTGGGAAGCGGCCCATACAACCATTTCCAGTCGCCGTTACGACGCGGTGTTGACACATCTTGTGTCGACACCGTCTGTTTCGGTCACAATTCCAGTCGCAGAGTCGTCGCCGTGTCGACACAGTTACCAGAAATGGGGAAGGGTCGACACATGACACAAAGTGACATAAAGTGTGGTCGCCGTGTGCACACATTGTTTCGGGTTTGCGACTACTTTATGCCAAAATCATTCGTTCATTCGTTCATTTTGTTCCTGTCAAATGGAAACTGTCAGATGGAAAAATACTTAAATAAAAATAAGTGACATTAATACGCCATCTCTAAAACGGATTACAAGACGTAATTATATATTGTTTGCATTTATATTACAATAGGACTTAAATTATTATGGGGAATTAAACTGCTCGAGTGATTTGATAAACTAAGTGTAATATAATCAACGCGCCACCACATTGTTTTAGTTTAGCCGGAAATGAAATTGTTTACTTCTCAGTGCCTGTGTTCATAACTATATTATTTGAAGCATTTTTAGTACTTCGATGCGTATACTATACTTAAATAACGGAAATAACGCTTTACATACTACGAAACTTGTTAATTATGATGTATAAATATGGTTCAAGGCTGAGAAATATTGCAGTCACAAAGTAGTTGCAATGTTTCGACTTTGTGTCGACTCTGTGTTGACACATGACACGCGCTGTCAAAAGTAATAACAAAGTTACTGGTATGTTACTGGATTTGCAAAATGGCTCCTTGTGTTGATTTGTTTTCAGATATTCTCAAAGTGTAAAAATGCCAGATGAGAGATGGTCAGAGATGGGCATTAATCGATTAACTGTTTATTCGACTAATTAATGGAATAAAAAAAGTTAATTCTCAAATTTTAATCGCGATTAGTTTAGTCGACCTAACATAGATTGAAATTGAATTAATCTGAATATTAATCGAATAAATTATCGATTAAATCTCGATTGAAAGTTGACAGGGGGCCATTTTTGTACGTAAAAATAATAGAAATGTCTTGCATGCAGATGGTAGCAAAACACTTTGTCATAAAAGTCGAGATGGGTGTCGATATATAGGTTTTAGGGAGTGCCGATTTCGAAAATAATGACCATTTTGGAATCCGAAATGGCGGCCATGCACTGTGTCATAAAAGTCGTCATGGATGTCGTTTTATACGTTTTAGGGGGCCCCAATTTTGAAAATGATGACCATTTTGGAATCCAAAATGGCGGCCATGCACTATGCCATAAAAGTCGTCATGGGTGTCGTTTTATAGGTTTTAGGGGGCGCAGATTTCGAAAATGATAACCATTTTGGATTCCAAGATGGCGGCCATGCACTATGTCATAAAAGTCGTCATGGATGTCGTTTTATAGGTTTTAGGGGGCCCCGATTTAGAAAATGATGACCATTTTGAAATCCAAAATGGCGGCCATGCACTATGTCATAAAAGTCGTCATGGGTGTCGTTTTATAGGTTTTGGGGGGCGCAGATTTCGAAAATGATAACATTTTCAATTTAAAAATGGCGGCAATGCACTATGTCATAAAAGTCGTCATGGATATCGTTTTATAGGTTTTAGGGGGCGCAGATTTCGAAAATGATGACTATTTTTGATTCCAAGATGGCGGCCATGCACTATGTCATAAAAGTCGTCATGGATGTCGTTTTATAGGTTTTAGGGGGCGCAGATTTCGAAAATGATGACTATTTTGGATTCCACTTTTATGACAAAATACGTAGCCGCCATCTTGGATTATAAAATGATCATCGTTTTCGAATTCTGCACTCCCTAAAACCTATAAATCGACATCCGTGACGACGCAAGTTATCTTTATTTTCAGATCTAACAAATTGCTACAGAATACAAAGGACAAAAAAGAAGCGAGGAGGTAATGAAACAAGCAAAAATACAGATGATTCCTCGACGCAATTGGGTGATTCTTAAATTGTGTCCAGATTTTTTTTGTCATAAAAGTTTATATTTTTCACATATTACTAAATCTATGGCAAAAGTTATAATATTGCAATGGATTCCATCGCATGTAGGTATAAGTGGCAATGAGACAGTTGATGCATTAGCAAAACAGGCATGCAGCGATGGCATTGAATTTCACTTGAAACATTATATGGGGGCAATAATGACTGTTTACATTTAGTCAAATTAAAGTGTCGCGAATTGTGGAAGGAATATTTCGACGAGAGATCTAGGGACAAAGGTATTTGGTATAAGACAATACAGCCACAACCCTTTAATTCTCCTTGGATTGATAATAGTGTGTTGTGTAGGCAGGATCTAGTTTTATTATTGAGATTGCGCTCTGGACACATTCCATTGAATAAGTTCGCCTACCTCATGCGTAAAGTGAATTCGGAATTATGCACCTTATGTAATCGCGTCGAGGATGTGTATCATATTTTAATGGAGTGTGTCCGAAATGAGCGACTTAGAAGACAGATATTTCATGACAATGACAGTTCCATTGGGTTATGTAATACCTACCTTTCGAACCCCATGTCTGAGGTTGTTGAAAAGGTACTAAATATTGTTAAGTGCGGTCTGAGGGACAGAAATGTGTGATGTAATTAAACTAGATGTAGCTATTTACTTTCTTTTAACTTTGTTAATTAAGTCTGTTTTTTATGGGGTGACATATTCGTTCAATCGAAAAAGCCCCTTAATAAAGGAAAAAAAAAAAAAAAAAGTTCCGTGACATTTCGACCTTGTAATTTTTTAAGTAAATGTTTTTGTTTATCTATGAGGATCTCACTATGAATGTGTGTGATGAATGAAATAGTAACGCAAAAAAAATATATATTTGTGTCTTATATTCCTGCCGAAGACTTTTATTTTACCTTTTCCTTCTACACAAGTTTGGCCAAGTAATAAGAATTTAGGGCACTCAATTTTATTTTGACTTCTACAACAGTAAAGCTACGAGGCCATGTTTTGGTATCGTTTTCGTATAAATTCGCAGTACCAAATTTAGTTAAGGTATCACATTGACACCATTCCGAAGTAAAAACATATAAACTTATTAAAATACTTTCTTTTAAACTCCGTCAAGAAGAGTTTCAAAAAAACCGGCCAAGTGCGAGTCGGACTCGCGTATTAAGGGTTCCGTACATTAAGTCCGACTCGCGCTTGACTGCACATTTCTAATAGGTTTTCCTGTCATATATAGGTAAAGAACTATTTTGTGTATTCAGACGGACATACATACAGACGCACGAGTGATCCTATAAGGGTTCCGTTTTTTCCTTTTGAGGTACGGAACCCTAAAAAGATTTATTTTTATTTTGTGGAATGGTGTCAATGTGATATCTTAAATGGATTCAGCACCCCAGATTTATACGAAAACGATACCAAACACGGCCTAGCACCTTCACTGATATAGATATATCAAGATAAAATTGAGAGCCCTAAATAAACTTTCAAGAGCGGATATCTCAAAAACTATTCAACATATCGAAAAAATTGACGGAATAAACTTGTAACAAATTAAATTAACTTTCATTTTGTATAAGTGGCCATGTCGCTGAGATGCATAGTTTCCGAGATATAATCGAAAAACGGGAAAATGGGACCTTCAAAGCCCCCTCTCTCCCCCCCGCTCAAGGGCTACGGCCGGGGACTTTTGATATGTTCACCTCCTAACTTGTCAAACCGAGTTACGGAGTCAAAAATTGTGTTCCGAGCATTTCCCTCTACAACTTTTGGAGCATTCGTTGCCTCACCTAAGTAGCTTATTGAATTTCTTTAAAAACTTTTCTGTAAAAGGTTGACGGGTGTTGGGTGTTTATATGGTTTCGGTCGATTATTATCATTTGCATTGCCCATGATGACTTACTAGAATTACGAGTACACGAGACACTAATAGTAGTTTGACAAACCTTGGTTTTCAAGAGGTATTTTATATTGACATTTGCTGTCACAAATTTGCTGTCAGATTTAGTCGCAAACCGCACGCAAAGTGCACACAAATGTGTCGACACCTTGTTACGGAAAAGTGTAGACACGGCGACGACACTTTGTTTCGAAACAATTCTAGACACATTGTGTGGACTCTGTTACGACACATCTGACATTTAGTTACCACTTTGTGATTCTGCGACTGGAATGGTTATATGGGGGGTAAGTACTCATTTATTTGAGCTATACGATTAGCTACAAATGTGTGAAATTTATAAGCGGGTGAATGAATCCATGTGAGCGTTACAGTGGCGTCTGAAAAAGCGTATACCTTATTTATAGTGCATCGTTTACTTAGGACGTCGCGAACTGAATTTATTAATTTTGCGAGTAACACGGCGGCGCAGAGTTCTAAGCGAGCGAGAGTTTTATTAGGATTGGAAACTTTGGATTTAGCGGTGAGTAATTCTACTGACTGCGCGGTTGAATTTTCATCTGAGTCTACGCGTATATAGATCGCAGCTCCATAGCACTGCTGACTAGCGTCGGCGAATCCTATTAAAGTGATTCTGTTTGTGGATGTGATGCCAATATGGCGCGGTATTTTAATTTGTGATAAGTGCGGAAGTTCCTGGTGGAATTGTTTCCATTTGGAGACAATGAAGTCGGGCACTTCATCATCCCAATCAAGTTGAAGTTTAAAACATTCTTGAATGAGTAGTTTCATGTAAGCTACAACCGGGCTAATTAGACCTAGCGGGTCGAACAAGCGCGCGGTGACAGATAGAATCGAGCGTTTAGTACAAGTCTCTGGAAAATCTATATTTGTTTTGAAATGAAAGTTATCGTCAGTAGGCTGCCACTGCATACCTACGATTTTAGTGCCAGCGTTGGGATCGTCATCAAATTTGGCTACAAATATAATGACCACCAAAAAATACTTTGGTACCCTAAATAAAAAAATCATGCTTACCAAAAAAAAATACTGAACACCAAAAAAATAAGGCCTAAAAATACAAAAGTACCACCACTTTAATTACGACTGCACTTCAAATTGTATTCAAATACCAAATATATTGAATGATCACCAAAAATCATTAATGATCACCAAATCTTGAAGACCAAATTAATGCGATATTTTCACCTAAATAAACCACTATGATTACCAAAAAATTTATACATATTACCAAATAAAGTAAACTGATGCCAAAATTACTAGCCCCTCCCGCTCAACCCCCCGTAGCCCGCACCGCATACCTACCTAACCTAATCTACTTTTCTAGTAGCATTTCGTTATGCTACTAGAAAAGTAAGTTAAACTGCTATCAGTTAAGTGGGTTAGGTTAGGTTAGCACTGCGACCCTTACAGAAACGAAATGGTACTAGAAAAGTAGGTTAGGTTAAGTTTCAACTGCTACCCATACAGATACGAAACGCTACTAGAAAAGTGGGTTAGGTTAGGTTTGAACTGCGACCCTCACAGAAAAGAAATGCTACTAGAAAAGTGGGTTAGGTTAGGTTTGAACTGCGACCCATACAGAAACGAAATGCTACTAGAAAAGTGGGTTAGGTTAGGTTTGAACTGCGACCCTTGCAGAAAAGAAATGCTACTAGAAAAGTGGGTTAGGTTAGGTTTGAACTGCGACCCTTACAGAAACAAAATGCTACTAGAAGAGTGGGTTAGGTTAGGTTAGAACTGCGACTGTTACAGAAATAAAATGCTACTAGAAAAAGGTGACGAAGTGGATTAATTAATTTAATAGGATAACGATATATTAAATGATTGCACATTTTAAATTAAAATGTGGTTACAATTTTGTGATCATTTACTATTTTTGCGTTTACAATGATTATTTTGGAGCCATTTGCTTTAATAGGATAGCAAGATTTAAAAATTTGGTTATCATTTTACATTAAAATGGAGTTCTAATTTTGGTGGTCATTTACTATTTTTGGGTTTACAATGATTATTTTGGTGTCATTTTCTTTAATAGGATAGCAAGATGTAAAAATTTGGTTATCATTTCACATTAAAATGGGGATTGAAATTTGGTAATCATTGACTATTTTTGGGTTAATAATGATTATTTTGGTGTCATTTCCTTTAAAAGGATAGTAAAATGTAATAAAATTGGTAATCATTTCACATTAAAATGGTGTTATAATTTTGGTGATCATTCATGATTTTAGGGTGGTAAAATAGATTTTTTTGGTATTAAATTTTACTAAATCTGGTGATCAGTTAAATAGCAGCCATCAAATTTGACAGCGAGAGGGCTTTTTAGTGCGGATGGGACGCGCGACATGAGTTGATTATCATTTGAAATCCATTTAACTAAATTGAAACCTCCCGATTTCAACATAGCGGTCATCTCCTTATATATTTTTTCTGCCGTATCTACGTTATCAACGGAGCTAACATAATCGTCGACGTACATATGGTTTTCGGCTTCGTAAGCGGCAAGCGGGTACGAATCGCGGTTATCTGCGGCAAGTTGTCGCACGACACGCAATGCTAAATATGGTGAACTGGAAACACCGAAACAGACCCTATTAAATTGATATATTTCAATCGGTGAGTTAGTGTCAAATCTGAATAAAATTCTTTGGAATGAGTGATGATCAGGAGAAAGTTTCACTTGAAAATACATTTTCTCGATATCTGCGGATATTGCGATTGAAAACATGCGGAGATTTAACAGCAATTCGAAAATATTATTCTGTAGGACTGGGCCTACATATAGTAAATCATTAAGGGATTTTCCTGAGGTGGTTTTACAACCAGCGTTCAGTACGATACGCGTCTTTGAAGTTTCTTTGTCTGGACGATAAACGGCTCTATGCGGTATGTAATAAGAATCAGTGGTTTGAAAATCATTTGGAACCTTTGTTAAACAACCTTGATCTATGTAAGTTTGAATAGTTGCGTTATAATCTGACCGTAATCCAGTTGAGTCGAGTTTCTTTTCTAAATTTAATAAGCGGTGCTTCGCTGCGGA
Organism: Cydia splendana; assembly: GCF_910591565.1. Classification (NCBI taxonomy): domain Eukaryota; kingdom Metazoa; phylum Arthropoda; class Insecta; order Lepidoptera; family Tortricidae; genus Cydia; species Cydia splendana. Next base: position 398,945 of record NW_026946894.1, read on the forward strand.
ATAAGAGGATCCTAATTCAGTAGGCGACTGTTTGAAAGGAAGAGCAACGGTGTAGGTACCGTCGTCATCGCGCGTGTAAGTTGACTGAAAATGTTTTTCACATGCTTCGTCATCTGGACTAAAATGGGTTTTTTCTGGGACATTTTCAATTTCCCAAAAGCGTTGCGTTAACTGATCGAGACAGAAATCTTCAGTTTGCCAAAAGAAAGTCTTTTCCAAATTATGAGCGTTTAATGAGCGAGTTTCATTTTCGAGCGAATTAGGAAAACATTGCGCCCTTCCTCCGGCGATGTATCCGAGCGTAGTTTCGATACCTACAACCGAGGAGGTCGGCGAGGTCACTTTACCTGGTCCGAGTAACGTGGGGAACAATTCATTACCTATCAGACAATCTATTTCACCCGGTAAGTAATATTCGTCATCGGCCATCGGCAAACCTTGAAGGTGATCTAATTGCGTGGTTTCTAGCTCGGCGCTAGGTAAAATGTCCGTAATCTCATCCATAACGCGGCAGCAAACGGTATAGGAACAGCGTGAGTCGAATCGAGAGTGTATTGTAAGTTGCGTTATTCCAAACGTGCGGTCTTTAATTTTTCCTATGCCATTAATAATAGCGGGTGCGGGAATAATTTTTAAATTTAAGCGTTCACAACAAGCCTTCGTTATGAAATTAGTAGCCGCCCCAGAATCCAAAAATACGCGTAGGCGATGCGTTTCATTGTTATTATAAACGTTAACCGACGCGGTCGGGCATAGAACTAACGTGTCACTGTTTAAATTTCGAGCAGGAATGGTAACTGATAACGCGATGTTGTCGTTATTCACCTGAGCGCTTGTCTGACCGCCGTGCGTGCGAGCGGCACTCGTCGTAGGCGAGCGCGGCTGACGCGGCGGGTGAGACAGAGACGGAATATTCGAGGAGCTAGTGCTTGGGAGCGGCGCTGTGGAAGCGCGCGCGCCAGCTGAGTTGTTGTTATTATTATCATTTGCTGAATCAGCTGATCGCGGGGAATGCGTTGTATTCGAATGGGTTTCGTAGTGTAATAAAGAATGATGTTTCTTATTGCAAATCGAACACCGGTTTGTTGATTTACATGTATTAATATGATGAAAACCTAAACAGTTTATGCAAAATGTGTGTTGACGAACTATGTCGTTGCGCGTTTGAGTATTTTGTTTTAGGAAATATTCGCATTTGAATAGAGGGTGAGAGAGTTGAGAATTGCACACTTTGCATGATCGCGGTTGAGTGACACTGTCAGAGCTATTAGACTTGCTGGAAGACTTGCGGAACGGTTACTTGGGTACAGAATGTTTTTATTTTATTAATTTGCGGTGCGGTTTTGTTAGTAACCTGAGCGCGAGTATTATTATTATAAGTTTGAGTTTGAGAGCGAGATGGCGTGTGGAGTACTTGGAGTTTACTTTGTTCAGTTAGGAATTTCTTTAAATCACAAAATTTAGGAATTTCTATGTGTCTATGAGCCTGTTCGAACAGGTCGATCATAGTTTTGTCCAATTTGCTTAGGGCAATATGAGTTATCATAAAATCTGATAAGTTATCAATTTTCAAGCGCTGCAATGCTGCTTCAGCGGAACAAAAGTTGTCAAGTATATTATCGACTGACTGTCCAGTCTTTTGTTGTAACATCTGGTCTAGATAGACAGAAGCCTGTACCCTAGTATCATGGTATTTTGCTAGAAGAGCTTGCCATATGATGTCATAGTTTTCAGAGGTAGCGGTTATTCCGGAACAAACATTAAGTGCTTTGCCGGAGAGACATCCTATTAGGTACTGGACCTTTTCAGCATTGGTTAAGCGAGTATTAGTGTGTACTGCGGAAATTTTCATAGAATACTGGCCACTTAGTAGGAGTACCATCAAAACCTATGAGTTGAAGCGGGGGCAACTTAGTGTTAAAGTTATTATTTTTCTTTTGGTCCTCAAGCTCTTGCCTCAGTGTAGTTTCCTTTTGTTTAATGTAACAATATAACTCGTCAAATGTATTTAAAATACTATAACTCGGCTGAGCCTCAGGATTTTCTTTGAGTTGTTCAATCATAAGTTTATCTACTGTTTCCATATAATCTGAACGCGTTTTATCAGCGGATTGAGCCCTAGCTAAGAATTGTGTGCGTGTGACATCGTCGGAAACCTTCAAGCTTAAGTTATAGACCTCTTGAATTATTTGAAACAGAAATTGTTTTTTGTGTTCCAAAAAAGTAATCATAACGTCATCGTCGCTTGAACCATCTTTTGATTTATTGCCTCCCCCATATTGGTAATAAGTCAATTAATAATATGCGTATGCGTAATTTGCGTGAAGTTATAAAATATTTTGTGCGCGGTGAGTATAAAATGTAAGATGGCGGGTAGGTAGGTAAGTATAAATGGTGCAAGCGGCGAACAAATTTTACAATTGACTACGTGAAATATGCGCGATTTACCAAAAATATGCTTTGAATCTTAAAGAATGAGTGAAATAACTGGTATTTAATGATAACTAGTTGCGAAATAAGATGAAATAAGCGTGATGCGCACCAATTAAAGTATGGTAGCACGTTGAGTGATTTTAACAAATATACGTATAAATTTTATTTTTGAGTGTATGATTACTGTAAATATGTATGAAATAATGAAATATTTATATATATAGGAAGGATCAGGATCGATAAGGACCAACACTTGGAGTGGCAGGGACAAACCTCGATAGCACGTAGACCGCCGACTCCAATTTTGAGTTCGTATTTCGGCACAAACACGACACTTCGATGAGTTCACAAGCACAGGATTACACGTGACGTCACTGATCTTCTTTAAAGTACTTTCTACTTGATTTTGAGTTTAATTAGAGGAATGCAAACTTTTTTGGACGCGCCCGCGATGAGATTTTATTTTGCACTGGCGGTTGGAGGTGAGGGGAGCGGGGGGGTTAGGAAAGGATGTTGCCAGGTATGAAATACATAAAAGGTGCGTTCGAGTGGTGTGTATGATAAATTAAGAATAAGCTTTAAAATTAATTATAAAAATGTATGAAATAATCACAATGGCGTAGCCAAATAACGTTAGTTTATTTTGACCTATATGCTTTTCAATGAATTGAAGACCGTTTTTGAGTTCGCTCACTTTTTGCTGATTAGCCTTTTGTTCAGCAATTGTTAACATATTAGAAATGGCCTGTTACACCATCGATGAATTTTTCGATAAAGTGTCATCGATCCACACACAAAATGTAAATATGTAAATTGTAAAGTCCATTTTTGCAGTAAGTATTTTAGTGTGGAATTTATTATTGGCATTTTTTGTCGCTGTGAAATATTGTTAATATAAAACTATTATTTATTGCATTTTTCTGATGGCTACATTGTATGTACTTTGATTTTTAATTTATAATTAATGAATTATGATTGACATATGTATTCTTGACGTGTAATTAATTATCTTTATCAATAAAAATATGAATAATATGAATATGAATATTTTTGTTATTTATGTCTATAGCTTGAGGATTCCATGGTACCAAACCACATTTTCTGAACCCGTTTCTGAATATAGAGGGCTTCAAAGTTTTGTCCAGTACTTTTTTTAATAAAGGAGCAAATTGTATTTTTCTTAAAATAGGATGGTCGTTATTTTCTAAACGCCACTCACGAACAGCTTCTCTCCAATTTCCTTTAAGCGACCGAAATACGGCTACATCCATAGGCTGGATTAAATGAGTTGCGTTCGGGTGCAGTGCAACTAGAATAATACCATTTTCTGAGCAAAATTTGCTTGTATGCAAAGTAAGGTGAGAAGAATGCCCATCGATAAACATAATCACAGGTTTCTCAATTTTTTTGTCTTCTAGCCATGGGTTAAAAACGTTACTCATGAATTCAAAAAATGTTTCCCCAGTCATCCATCCATTTTCAGATCTACCGATCCCCCAGTTATTAGGTACACTCAAAGATAATTCTCTTCGAATTCTCTCGTATTTGAACACAATCATAGGAGGAGGCGTATCACCGGCAGCATTACCAGTAAGTAGTACTGTAAGACATTCTTTCTCATCCGGATTTACTTTTTGGTATACAGTTTTGTCACCTTTGGGAGCAAGAACTTTGCTGCCTTTTGGATTTAAGAAGAAAGCAGTTTCGTCACAATTGAATACCCTTTCGGGTTTATTGAGAATATGAGCTTGATCAATGGATTCTAAATATGTAAAAACTTCTTGAAACCAAGTATCCAACCGCTCTCTAGTTACCGATGCCCTTGTTTCAGTCAGATTTTGAGCGACTCTCGTGCTAATTTCGGGATGTCTCTTTTTAAAACCTTCACACCAGTGTCTTCCAGGGCGATTATCCTTAAAAGGAGTTTTTATACATAACTCCGTAACAAGTTGTTTCACACAATTTTGAAGCTGGTTCATTGTAACGGGAAATCCAGCTTTGGACAATGAAATTATCCATTTAACAAGGGTAGATTCTTGCTCTGTCGACAAATAACTCTTAGGCCCCATACGATAGTCAATAGGATTTTTGCCTTTCACTTTGTACAATAAAGTGATACGGGGAATCCCGTATTTATTAGCTGCTGTAGAAACAGACATCCCCCTCGACACTTCGTCTAACGCTTTTAATACGTCATCTTGACTATATTTAAAAGATCTTGGAGGCATCTTTTCTTTGAAAAAAACCTGTAACCAATGTATGACACTAGTTATGACCCAATGAATGACACCTTAATACGTAACTGTCATTCACCCCACCTCCATAGTAAAACAGTGTATGACACTCATGTCAGATACTACTCAAATGATCGACAAATAATTGATTTTCACAGAGTATATTAAATGTATGTCGTACTTCCTTACAATACGGTCAATATTAAAATTCATAAAATAGTAATTTGTGCGAGTGAATGACATAGGTGTCATACACTACTAAACGCTAAAAGTTTGTTCCAGTGTATGACATGACTTCAAAATACTAACGTAAGTAAAATAATCTACTTTGAATATACAATATCAATCGTTTGATTTATTATCTAACAATATTAATAAGCACTTACCAAATACTCATAAATTCCTGTTTTTTATTTACACTTTTAAGATTCAAAGTCTTAAGAGCGCTCTTACAAGAAAAGTCGAAATAATGCAAAATTGATGATACTAGTCGACGAAATTCAGGACTTTGCGCTCATTATTAGAAACAATGAGTGCTTGTTCCAGTAAAAGCGTCTTCTTATCTTTATAAATATCGTTGTAAATATTAGAAAAAGGACTAATTAAATTAGTAATGATTTTTTTTCTGATGGTCGTTTCCGAAAAACCCCGTGAAGCACTGAATGGCGAGCTCTTATTTGGAAATGTTGAGAATTTTACTCTGCTAAACCTGGCTATTTTGTATTACTAATACCCTGTACTTTAGGCATATCAAACTATATTTTTCCTACATACCTTTGAGAAAGAGAAAATCAAAGTAAAACGAACTCGATTTTCTCTCCGAAACAAGTGTCAATTCCTACGAAAATCTACTTAATATCGAAGTCATTTTCATACTCAAGCAATCTGCAACGTTTGCTTATACTGTTGGTATACATTAGTGTTTATGAAATTCTACTATAATTTTTTGGCAATTTTTTGAAAACTACTCTATATTACCGATGACGCGCGCTGCGCCAGCTCAGTGCCGCGGCAGAGCTTGTAGAGGCAGGACGTGTGTCGGTCGGCTCCACACATTTTCAACGGCGACGACGAGGTTTTTTATCATTGTGTGCGGCGGGCGCCGTGTAAAACGCTATACTGTGTGCGTGTAAACCGCAACGAGAGACTTTGATCCTAGCACCGTTTTTATAGTATTATAATTTATAATGGTACAGTTTAATAAACTACCGGACAGGATTAAAAATATTTGAAACGACCTGACATTCTATATGTATTTATTTGACTCAAGATAGTACTCAGGGTCTGATGATGGAGCCGGAAGGTGGTCACCAGTACCAATCAACAATGCAACTAAACCACTTCGTGTTTAGGCTCGTTTTATTCGTCTCAACAAGATCTTTGACTTAAGATAGTACTCAGGGTCTGATGATGGAGCCGGAAGGTGGTCACCGGTACCAATCAACTATGCAACTAAACCACTTCGTGTTTAGGCTCGTTTGATTCGTCTCAACAAGATCTTTGACACAAGATAGTACTCAGGGTCTGATGATGGAGCCGGCAGGTGGTCACCGGTACCAATCAACCATGCCACTAAACCACTTCGTGTTTAGGCTCGTTTTATTCGTTTCTATAAGATCTTTGACACAAGATAGTACTCAGGGTCTGATGTTGGAGCCGGAAGGTGGTCACCGGTACCAATCAACCATGCAACTAAACCACTTCGTGTTTAGGCTCGTTTGATTCGTCTCAACAAGACCTTGGACACAAGATAGTACTCAGGATCTGATGATGGAACTGGAAGGTGGCCACGGGTACCAGTCTACCGTGTAACTGAACCACTTCGTGTTTGGGCTCGTTTGATTTGTCGCAACAAGATCTTTGACACAAGGTAGTACTGAAGGTCTGATGATGGATCCGGAAGGTGGTGACCGGTACCAATCAACCATGCAACTAAACCACTTCGTGTTTGGCTTCGTTCGATTCGTCGCAACAAGATCTTTGACACAAGTTAGTACTCAGGGTCTGATGATGGAGCTGGACTGTGGCCACGGGTACCAGTCTACCATGTAACTGAACCACTTCGTGTTTGGGCTCGTTTGATTTGTCGCAACAAGATCTTTGACACAAGGTAGTACTGAAGGTCTGATGATGGATCCGGAAGGTGGTGACCGGTACCAATCAACCATGCAACTAAACCACTTCGTGTTTGGCTTCGTTCGATTCGTCGCAACAAGATCTTTGACACAAGTTAGTACTCAGGGTCTGATGATGGAGCTGGACTGTGGCCACGGGTACCAGTCTACCATGTAACTGAACCACTTCGTGTTTGGGCTCGTTTGATTTGTCGCAACAAGATCTTTGACACAAGGTAGTACTGAGGGTCTGATGATGGATCCGGAAGGTGGTCACCGGTACCAATCAACCATGCAACTAAACCACTTCGTGTTTGGCTTCGTTCGATTCGTCGCAACAAGATCTTTGACACAAGTTAGTACTCAGGGTCTGATGATGGAGCTGGACTGTGGCCACGGGTACCAGTCTACCATGTAACTGAACCACTTCGTGTTTGGGCTCGTTTGATTCGTCGCAATAAGATGTTTGACACAAGATACTACTCAGGGTCTGATGATGGAGCTGATGATGACAGACAGGTACCCGTCGCCACCTTCGCGCTCCATCATCAGACCCTGAGTACTACCTTGTGTCAAAGATCTTGTTGAGATGAATAAAACGTGCCTAAACACGAAATGGTTTAGTTGCATGGTTGATTGGTACCGGTGACCACCTTCCGGCTCCAACATCAGACCCTGAGTACTATCTTGTGTCAAAGATCTTGTTGAAACGAATAAAACGAGCCTAAACACGAAATGGTTTAGTTGCATGGTTGATTGGTACCGGTGACCACCTTCCAGCTCCATCATCAGACTCTGAGTATCACCTAGTGTCAAAGATCTTGTTGAGACGAATCAAACGATCCTAAACACGATGTGGTTTAGTTGCATGGTTGATTGGTAATGGTACCTTCCAGCTCCATCATCAGACCCTGAGTACTGTCTTGTGTCAAAGATCTTGTTGAGACGAATCAAACGAGCCCAAACACGAAGTTGTTTAGTTACATGATAGACTGGTACCCGTGGCCACCTTCAAGCTCCATCATCAGACCCTGTGTATCTTCAGTGTCAAAGATCTTGTTGAGACGAATCAAACGAGCCTAATCATGTTACTACATGGTTGATTAGTATCCGTGACCACCTTAATCATCATCAGATCCTCAGTACCAGTTCGTTTTTAAACCCTCGTTGATACAAACTTTACAACCTATAGGTACCAAATGCAATGACGAAACATGTAAATAAGCGAGTAGGTACCTATAATTTCTTTCGAGTAATATACCTTCATAAGTACAAGTATGGGGCTATTCATAAATTACGTCGTTTCAAATGGGAGGAGTGGGGGGGTCTGGACATCGGATGATGGTAACATGACGTAGGAGGAAACAGATTCATCCGAAGCTTGATTTTTGGATGATTTGAGGGGTGGGGGGGGTCAAAAATCGTCAAAAATAGATGACGTAATTTATGAACAGCCCCTATGTACATTTGCACTGCATTTAGTATTTTCGTACTTACCAAATAACAGTTTTAGAACTTTAAAAGTTAAGTACAGTTAGTGTTGTTATGGTTGATTTCAATATGCTTCGCGAAGGATCAAGAATGTTTAATCCATCATTGTAGTGCGAGTGTGGTAGAAGGGATCGGCGTACTGAGCTCGCACGGCCTGCCGCAGCGCGTAAAATACCTAAACTCGCTCAACGCCGAAATGTAATAGCGCTCTTAACCGATTCACTAAGAAACCCGACGCACAACTGACTCGATGCACCTCCTAGCAAAAACTACCTCACAAATTGAAAAATATTAAACGTATTAATGACAGCTTCGGAACAAAATTCATAGATAACATATACAATCGATTAAGTCCTGGTTTTTGTTTATATCAAAAACCGTTTTCTTATTTTTCAAAATAAACTGCGTAAAAGTCATACATTAGGTCAGTGTCATCCATACGGACGTTTACCTTAACACAACTACTTATCTTAACAAGGAGATATTATTGCATGACAGGTTAGATAGTAAGGTTCTTCATTTGCATGTATAATAATCAGTATTATATATTCATTTGGCATTAATCAGCCTTCGTATTTTCAAGTTTTTGAAGAAAAACGAATGCTACATTACTTCAAACGAAGTTTTAAGAATCAATTCAAACTGTTGCGTGGGCTATAGCGCCGTTGCATAGCTTTAAATCGTTCAATGGTCTATAATAAAATGATTTTTAATAAAATTTAATGTTAGGTATCTCAGTGAGCTCACTGATTTTCACCTAGGTATATTTGCAACATTCGTAAAGTAAATAGATACAGGTTTCTACGTTATGCCAAATGCCAAAGTAATGAATATGTGAAAAATTTCACAGCACACCAATTAATGAGCATTAGTATAGAAATAACACTCGAGTTTGCCTGCTTACATTTTCCAGGAAAAATCATAACCTACGGTCAGGTTTAGGTTTGAAAGTAGATTCGAATCAATAGGTAAATACAGTCTTTCAACTGCGAAAAGTGTGAGGGTTCAAGAAAAGGTTCTGTTATGAAATGATATGAAATCGTCTAGGGAAACTAGGACGACTATCTTTAAAGCCTGAGTCATCATCTATCAATCGTCATCTGGATTGATACCAAAAAGGCTTTCTTTCATTTGGACTGACCATGAGTTGATGACCATACCAATTGTGGGTCATACACATTTTATATTATGGTTAACTTGCTCACGTCTTTTCTGTAGACAACGCAAAGTTAAGGGAGTTTAAAGCTTTTTTTTATGCTGCACCATTACAGGCGGGATACATCCAACATTTGTTTTTATGTCCATGGAAGGTACCGTTTTCTAAAATGTGTTTGACCCACGTGGGCTTAAATGATGAATGAATAGTCAAGAACCTTGAACCATTCCAGGGCATTATATTTCTATTTTTAAATGAGTCGCATTATGTAGCGGCGGGGCGGCCGGCTAATTAAATTCAACAGCAATTTCCAAAATTTTTGTTCAACGATTTTGATCTAGATACTTCTAGATTATCATGACCTTGGCCATTGAATGGGCCGCGTATGACCACACTCTCGATTCCAGACTTTGGCTTTGTTAAGAGCGCTATTACATTTCGGCGTTGAGCGAGTTTAGGTATTTTACGCGCTGCGGCAGGCCGTGCGAGCTCAGTATGCCGATCCCTTCTACCACACTCGCACTACAATGATGGATTAAACATTCTTGATCCTTCGCGAAGCATATTGAAATCAACCATAACAACACTAACTGTGCTTAACTTTTAAAGTCCTAAAACTGTTATTTGGTAAGTACGAAAATACTAAATGCAGTGCAAATGTAAGTGTGTGCAGTGTTCATAAATTAATTGTTCATCTATTTTTGACGATTTTTGACCCCCCCACCCCTCAAATCATCCAAAAATCATGCTTCGAATGACTCTGTTTCCTCCTACGTCATACTACCATCATCCGATGTCCAGACCCCCCCCCCCCCTCCTCCTTCCATTTGAAACGACGTAATTTATGAATAGCCCCATACTCGTACTTATGAAGGTATAAGTATTACTCGAAATAAATTATAGGTACTCGCTTATTTACATGTTTCGTCATAGCATTTGGTACCTATAGGTTGTAAAGTTTGTATCAACGAGGGTTTAAAAACGAACTAGTATTGAGGATCTGATGATAATGATGATGATTAAGGTGGTCACGGATACCAATCAACCATGTAGTAACATGATTAGGCTCGTTTGATTCGTCTCAACAAGATCTTTGACACTGAAGATACACAGGGTCTGATGATGGAGCTGGAAGGTGGCCACGGGTACCAGTCTATCATGTAACTAAACCACTTCGTGTTTGGGCTCGTTTGATTCGTCTCAACAAGATCTTTGACACTGAAGATACACAGGGTCTGATGATGGAGCTGGAAGGTGGCCACGGGTACCAGTCTATCGTGTAACTAAACAACTTCGTGTTTGGGCTCGTTTGATTCGTCTCAACAAGATCTTTGACACCAGACAGTACTCAGGGTCTGATGATGGAGCTGGAAGGTGGTCACCATTACCAATCAACCATGCAACTAAACCACATCGTATTTAGGCTCGTTTGATTCGTCTCAACAAGATCTTTGACACTAGGTGATACACCAAACACGAAGCCCAAACACGATGCCCAAACACGAAGCCCAAACACGAGCCCAAACACGAAGTGGTTCAGTTACGTGATAGACTGGTACCCGTCGCCACCTTCGAGCTCCATCATCAGACCCTGAGTAGTATCTTGTGTCAAAGATCTTGTTGCGACGAATCAAACGAGCCCAAACACGAAGTGGTTCAGTTACATGGTAGACTGGTACCCGTGGCCACAGTCCAGCTCCATCATCAGACTCTGAGTACTAACTTTTGTCAAAGATCTTGTTGCGACGAATCGAACGAGCCCAAGCACGAAGTGGTTTAGTTGCATGGTTGATTGGTACCGGTGACCACTTTCCGGCTCCATCATCAGACCCTGAGTACTATCTTGTGTCAAAGATCTTGTTGAGACGAATCAAACGAGCCCAAACACGAAGTGGTTTAGTTGCATGGTTGATTGGTACCTGTGACCACCTTCCGGCTCCATCATCAGACCCTGAGTACTATCTTGTGTCAAAGATCTTGTTGAGATGAATAAAACGAGCCTAAACACGAAGTGGTTTAGTTGCATGGTTGATTGGTACCGGTGACCACCTTCCGGCTCCATCATCAGACCCTGAGTACTATCTTGTGTCAAAATTAATACATATAGAATGTCAGGTCGTTTCAAATATTTTTAATCCTGTCCGGTAGTTTATTAAACTGTACCATTATAAATTATAATACTATAAAAACAGTGCTAGGATCAAAGTCTCTCGTTGCGGTTTACACGCACACAGTATAGCGTTTTACACGGCGCCCGCCGCACACAATGATAAAAAATCTCGTTGTCGCCGTTGAAAATGTGCGGAGCCAACCGACACACGTCCTGCCTCTACAAGCTCTGCCGCGGCACTGAGCTGGCGCAGCGCGCGTCATCGGTAAAGAGTAGTTTTCAAAAAATTGCCAAAAAATTATAGTAGAATTTCATAAACACTAATGTATACCAACAGTATAAGCAAACGTTGCAGATTGCTTGAGTATGAAAATGACTTCGATATTAAGTAGATTTTCGTAGGAATTGACACTTGTTTCGGAGAGAAAATTGAGTTCGTTTTACTTTGATTTTCTCTTTCTCAAAGGTGTGTAGGAAAAATATCGTTTGATATGCCTAAAGTACAGGGTATTAGTAATACAAAATAGCCAGGTTTAGCAGAGTAAACTTCTCAACATTTCCAAATAAGAGCTTGCCATTCAGTGCTTCACGGGGTTTTTCGGAAACGACCATCAGAAAAAAAATCATTACTAATTGAATAAGTCCTTTTTCTAATATTTACAACGATATTTAAAAAGATAAGAAGACGCTTTTACTGGAACAAGTACTTATTGTTTCTAATAATGAGCACAAAGTCCTGAATTTCGTCGACTAGTATCATCAATTTTGCGTTATTTCGACTTTTCTTGTAAGAGCGCTCTTAAAAATGGGATTCGTCACGTTTTTGGTGATTTCTAATATTACTGACCCAAAAGCCAGTTAACACAGTGTCAGCGCGAGCTACGCGTTCCGAGCGTGGCCGATAATACGAGAAAATCATTACCTATGCAACGAACAGCCCCTACGAAAAGGGAACCCGCCTAGCGGGTCGCTGGCCGTGAGTGTGTTAAGACTTATTTTATCCTCTTAGGATCTTGTAATGTTAAAATTAGGGTCTTCCCGGGACAATTTAATGTTTTGGGGTGTGTTTTCGCAGCCAAGCGAAAATATGATTCAATTTCAATTTCAATTTCAATTTTTTATTAATAAAATATACATTTTACATTCTCAAATTAAATTAAATTAAATTCTCAAATGCCTATCGTAGGCAGAGATTTACATGAGGGGTGAATTATCTTGCATATAGAAAAACATGTTAAATAGATATTTGTATGGTAAACGCTTTGTAGTAGCAATATTTGGTTAATGAAGCCATGAACTAATTGATACCTGCTTGCGCAGCAGGCTAATGGACGTTTCACGCCTTGCGCAGGCATTTTGTCTGATTTTAACATAGGTACTTAGCGTGTTTACGCTTTAAAATTGTTTAATTTTAGTCTAACAACTAGAAAGCAGCCCTGCTTTTTACAGATTCAGAACAATGTCTGACTATAAGTTATTGTTCCCAATGACTAATAATTTTCCACACCTTGCGCAGGCGAAATAAGTGGTATATGGAGCCATTGTTGATTATATTAAGCCAGTCTTATAGTGCCCATTTTGTTGCATCTGCTAGCGTAGCAGGTTAATGAAGATCACACGCCTTGCGCAGGCGGCGTATCTTCACTTGGCTTAATAATAATATTCACACGCCTTATGCAGGCGGGAACAGTTAAGTATGTTATTCGTATTATATACGCTTTTTCAATAATATTTCCGCTAATACCCGCATACGCAGCTGGATAATTATCGTAGTAGGCCTTGGCGGACATTACGTAATAGTAGTAAATTTCTCCACACCTTGCGCAGGTGGGTATTTTTTTAAAGTAAATATGCTAATTTACATCATGCAAGATTGTACTACTCTGCTTACGCAGCAGGATTTTTATTATGCCTTGTGCAGGCAGCAGTCCATAACCACCTGACCGCATACTCTCAATTACATACTTTATTATGTCATGAACAGAAAAATTATTCGAACCTCCTTTTTTCACAAGGGTTATTATTATAGCAAAGGGTTAAATAGTTAAATATATATATATGTATACCCACATACAGGAGAAGCACTATTTAACCCTTTGCTATAATAATAACCCTTGTGAAAAAAGGAGGTTCGAATAATAATTTGCTATATATATATATATATATATATATATAGCAAATAAAATTTTTGTATGTATAAAGATTAAAACTCATCATTAACCAAAATTCACAATAACGCATAAACTGAATAGAGATATGTCACTTTTACATACAAGAGTTTCACTTTCAAATCCCTTGCTTTAACTAGAAGGTGTCCAGGCGGACAATAAGAACTCCAGCAATACTTTTATATATTTATTACTAAAATTACGAAATTATAAAAATTGACTCTGAGCGACGTGCGCGTGCTTCAGAGGTGACTCGCCGACTGGTTGGAGCGGCCGATCGGCCGCGCTCTTCTAGCCGTGTGCTGCGTCCCGCACCCCGCAACCCTTCGTGGCCATCAGGTGCTCGTACATCCTCCCGGCGTTGAAAGCCTGGCTTTCAACTAAACAGTTGCAATTCTTTAAGTTGCCTTTCACAGGTCTAGGATGGCGATCTAGTCAACCTTTTGACAACCTGCAACGCGTTTAGCTAGATCCAAAAAATTGCAGAAATTCTTTATGTTGCCTTTCGCGGGTCTAGAACGGAGGTCTAGTCAACCCTTCGACAACCTGCAACCCCATGCTTATAATGTGCATAATTGCAGAAATTCTTTATGTTGCCTTTCGCGGGTCTAGAATGGAGGTCTAGTCAACCCTTCGACAACCTGCAACCCCATGCTTATAATGTGCATAATGTGCTTGATTGCTTTCGCTTGAAGATGAAAGGTGAAAACAGTAGTTTGTTCTTAAACTGTATCTTCTTTAGGTCGTTTTTGGTAGTGTGACAAAGTCCCTTCTACAGAATTCAGTTTTTGTTGCCCTTAATGGGTAGGTAAATCATTCTTCCCTTCGACAACGTCTGTAGTTGGGATAACACACATCTTGTTGATGGCTCTTCTTATTGTTCCTCGATTTGTGATTACATCAGCGACACGATTGACTCCGTCTACACCAGGATACAGACGACTTATCCGCGCAAGTCGCCATTGTAGAGGAGGTAGCTGATCTTCTTTTAGTATGACGAGGTCCCCGACTCGAAGCTCCTGCTGCCTGGTCTTCCATTTTGTGCGTTGCTGAAGCTCTGCGATGTACTCTCGCCGCCACCGGTCCCAGAAGTGCTGTCTCAGTTGCTCTATGCGCTCGTATCTGTTGGGGTACTTAGTAGTGACGGTTCGGGACGGCAATGAAGTGAGAGGCCGTCCGATTAGAAAGTGCCCAGGAGTGAGAGGAGATGGGTCTGTGGGATCCGACGAGAGAGGGGTTAAAGGACGAGAATTTAAAATTGCTTCAATTTGCGAGAACAGAGATCCTAATTCCTCAAACGTCAGGGAAGCCCTACCGGCAATACGTCGAAGATGATATTTAGCTGATTTAACTCCAGCTTCCCAAATGCCACCAAAGTTGGGAGAGTAGGCTGGACTGAACATGAATTTAATTCCTTCCTCATTAGCAAACTCAGTGACCGACTGACGACTAGACTTAATTAATTTACTCAGTTCATTGTTAGCACCCTTAAAATTTGACCCATTATCACAAAATATTACAGATGGCTTACCTCTGCGAGATACAAACCGTCGCAGGGCTAAAATAAATGCTTCCGTACTAAGGTCGCTTACCAGCTCAAGGTGCACCGCTTTTGACGCTAGGCATACAAATATGCATAAGTAACATTTGGAAGTGCGGCTTCCTTTCCCTTTCTTACTAGCAATCATAAACGGACCTGCCATATCGACACCACATGTATAAAAGGCGTACGGGGAGCTTACTCGTTCAAGTGGTACATTACCCATTATTGGTTGCACAGGTTTTCCTCTAAACCGGATACAGACTACGCACTTTTGCACTATGCTGCGGGCCAAGTTCCTGCCTCCTACGGGCCAAAATAATTCCTTAATTGAAGCTAAGAGAAGTTGAGGACCGGCATGAAATAAGCGCAAGTGTTCGTGTCTCATTATCAGTCTGGTCAGTCGATGCTTAGCATCTAATATGATAGGATGTTTTTTATCGTATTCAAATTGCGAGTTTTGAAGTCGACCCCCTACTCGCAGGACTCCACCAGAGTCAATGAACGGATTTAATGACAGCAATTTTGACCTACGATTTACTGACTTATTTTGAGCAATATCTTTGATTTCACTATCAAAGCATTCAGACTGACATGCCTTTACGAGACATTGCAACGAATGGTCTAATTCGGTAATATCTAGCTGTCCAGATAATTTTGGCTTATGAACCTTACAATTATTTATGAAGCGTAAGACATATGCGTAAGTTCGCTTCATTTTGTTAAATTCGGAAAACCTATCAAACTGTATGACCCCATCACTCGTGACTCCTACATGGCACTTTATGTCACTGCTTTCCTTAGGTTTTGTCTCTGGCAAATCGACAGTAAGTATACGTGCATGGGTTTGAATAGGCCAGTCACAAGGCTCGGACTTAAGAAATGGTGGCCCGAACCACCAAAGCGAACAAGAGATTAAGGATTTAGGATCAGTACCTCTGGACGCAATGTCTGCAGAGTTTTTGTCGGTAGGTATATGATTAAAAGTATAGCCTGGCGTCAACTCGTGTATTTCATTTACGCGGTTGCATACAAAGGCCTTTAAGTCTTGAGTATGAGCTTTAAGCCATCCTAACACGACAGTACTATCGGTCCAAATGAACTTCTTTTGTATGTCACAACGTAGTGACTTACAAACCTTGTCACATAGCCTCGCTCCTAAGAGCATTCCACATAATTCAAGCCTCGGGATAGTGACCTGTTTAATTGGGGCCAACCGCGTCTTTGCACACAATAAACTAACGTTAACTTCGTTATTATAATCCACTGAACGCAAATAGACACATGCGGCGTATGCATTCTGAGAAGCGTCAACACAGCAATGCAATTCGATATATTTTGGGTTATCACCTAACACACGCCTAGGTACTTTGATTTGTGACAGAAGAGCAAAATCTTTCACCAGCTTCGACCAACTCTTTGCAAACTCGTCAGGAACAGGCTGGTCCCAATCAAGTTTTTCGCTCCATAGGCGCTGAAGTAGAATCTTAGCAGTGACTATGCATGGACACATCAGTCCCAGCGGATCAAAGATTTTGCTTGTAGTGGAAATAACTGACCTTTTTGTACATACAGCCGCGGGTTCTTGATCCCTTGAAAATTGCAACGTATCCGATACTGGCGAATAGTTAAGACCTAGAACACTAGACTCTTTAGACAAGTCGAGAGGCGTTGACGCGTTTTCGTTGCCTTCAAACAATTCTACGCAGTTCGTACGAAATTTACGCAAAGGCAAACAGGCAGAATCTAAGACTTTTACTACGCCGTAAGCAATGTGTTTTAGTTCTTCTACAGAATCAGCTCCCGTATTTAGGTCGTCTACATAAAAATCGTTTTTTATCACGTTTGAGACCACGGCGTCTGGACACTCTAATGACAACTGCAAAAGACAGCGTGTACTTAAAAATGGGGCTGACGAAGTCCCATATGTTACTGTATTAAGTTGAAAAACTTGTATGGGTTGATTTTCACTGTCGCGCCATAAAATTAACTGCAAATAACGCTGCGATGGGTCTACTTCAATTTGACGGTACATTTTCTCTATATCAGCAATTAAAACAAACTTGTGCTGTCGAAAACGCAATAAAAGAGACGTCAAATCACTCTGTACGATGGGACCAACACGCTGAATGTCATTTAAAGACTTTCCAGATGACGTTTTGCATGACGCATTATAAACTACCCGCAATTTCGTAGTTTCGCGATTTTCGCGCACCACAGCATGATGTGGTAGGTACACACCGAATTTAGGACGCTCAATTTTAGTTAAATGACCTAAATCACTATATTCTTGCAAAAACTCTTTATATTTTTGTTTTAGGTTAGGCTGTCTAGCAAACTTTTTTTCTAAATTTTCTAAACACTTCTTTGCTGTGTTGAAATTATGCCCTAGCGCCTCCTCAGGCGCCTCCTTCAGAGGAATTTGAACAGAAAACCTCCCATTAGGTAATCGAGAAAAGGTTTCTACAAAATGCTGCTCACAGAGCTGCTCCTCCGGAGAATAGGTTTTTTCAGAAGGTAAATCATCAATTAACCAAAACCTTTCTAGTGAGTCACGAATCTCCTGACTAAAGTTGCAAACAACGTTTGATGTTGTATGATAATTGGGCGTAGATCCCGCAACTAACCACCCTAATTGAGTATTCTGCAAAACCGGTTTATCTTTGCCTAAGTTTATCATCTCAGGTATG
Organism: Cydia splendana; assembly: GCF_910591565.1. Classification (NCBI taxonomy): domain Eukaryota; kingdom Metazoa; phylum Arthropoda; class Insecta; order Lepidoptera; family Tortricidae; genus Cydia; species Cydia splendana. The sequence goes on from NW_026946894.1 coordinate 416,881, forward strand.
ACCATGGCCCAATACACTTTCGATCCCAACAGAATGTCTACCTCTGAAGGAGAATAAAATCTCGGGTCCGCAAGCTCAAGGTCACTCGGTATCTCAAATTCAGTTGTGTCTATTGGAAACTCAGGCAATACACTGGTAATATCTGGGATTACCAAACATTTGACATTTATGTCATACGTTCGAACCCGAGAGCTTATTTGGAGCCGACATTCTTCCGAAATACGAGTTACATTTTTGTTTATTCCAGTAATATTTACGAACTTTGTGTCTGTATCTATGCGTAACCGCTTTTTAAACGCATTCGTAACAAACGAAGACTGACTCCCGGGGTCCAAAAATGCACGCGCTGTATATGCTTTACCATTGCAAACTACCTTTACTAAAGCGGTACATAGCAAGGCCTGACCTTCAGATTCCTCAGATACCACCGCCGACAACACCACCGGCGCAGCAGAGGTACTAGGCGTCGATTTCTCTACTTCCACGTTTTGTTTATGTAACAACGTATTATGCTTCTTTTTACAAATGCGACAACAACCTCGCAAGTTACATTGGAATGCATTGTGACCTTTACGAAAACAATTTTTGCATACTCGAAGCTTAGAAACCTCATCAAATCGTTCTTCAATACTCATTTCTATTAATTTGGGACAGTCATATAACCGATGAGCCTGGCTACACATATCACACGTGAGGTTTGATTTCTCGTCTACTGTAGTCGCAAAACTTTTATATTGAACAGGTTGCCCTTTAGGTTTTTGTTCCCGCGACCCAAATTTATGGTCACCCTTGTCAGAGTGATTATTGTATGATGTTTCTAAAACATCAGCACGGCTCCGCAAAAACGAATAGAATTCATTTAGAGTGGGCAAATCTTTAAGACTACATTTAAGTTCCTCCCATTTTTTACTTGTTGTTACATCCAATTTCACAGATACCATAAATATAATGAGCGCATCCCACTTGTCAGTAGGCTGCCCTAGTGTTTCGAGAGCTCGCAAGTGTTTAGAAAAATGGTCGACAACAAACCTGAGAGCCTTGTAAGACTCCTTTGACATACATTCAAAATTAAATAGTGCCTTTAAATGGTTATTAATTAAAATGTTTTTGTTGTTGAACCGTTCGCATAAAAGATCCCACGCAAGATTGTAGTTATTTGCACTGAACTCGATTGACTTAATAACTGTACTCGCACTCCCTTCCAAGGATGAGCGTAAATAATGAAATTTATTAATCAGCGGAATATTGTTGTTGTTATGTATCATCGACTCAAAACTGTCCTTGAACTCGAGCCACTGCAAATAACTTCCTCCGAAAACCGGTAATTTTATAGTAGGTAACTTAATGCCACCGAATGAATTTGAATGACAGCTGGCCATAGACTGATCATCGTGAACTGATTGCGCTTTGTTACAAAAAGACGAGTGATCCAATATATCCTGCCCGACAGCTAAACACGACATAAATTGATTTTCAATATCATCGCGCTCCTGCACTTGATCAGAAGAATCACTATGCAGTAACTCAATTTGACCTTGAACGTCATCAAATTCACTCAACACAGATTGCAACTTATTTAGCTTCAACTCTAACTCTTTATACTTTGCCGAAGTCGAAATGGCAGGCTTGGATTTCAGCAAATTATTTAAATAATCGTTAAACTTAGTAAGCCGGCCCTTAATACTTCCGCGTTGTTTAATTAATTTAGCTAACTCAACCTCAGGTTTCACTATTCCGTCCGTTGATGACATATTTGTAAGAATAAATGTATGTAAATTTAAGAGTCAAATTCAAAACCACTGAACAATGAAATAAGCAACAATAAAGTCTAACCAGTAAGTCCAGTCTCAGCAGTGACCGCCCGAAGAAGAAGGTTGCCCCGGCCGAACACACAGCAGGCCAGCAGGCACGCCGATGACAATGCTGCGCGCCAAGCACAGCAAGCGCTTCACTCGATCTGAGCCCGAGCGAACGCTGAAATAGTCAGCAAATCACTATGAGACACTGTTAATGACTAGGCAAATTCAAACCCTAACGGTTTTTTTTTATGCGCAACTATGCCGGTATGCAAATAAAAAATTTAAATGCGTAATTATAAATACGTACAGCCAAAATAATTATCAGCCGAATGTGCAATGCGTATTATATTTAACAATGCAAGCTTGATAAGGAAAACAGGCAATTATACCTAAATGATGCTTGAAAATAACTAACTTCGATATTCAAAGAAAAAGAACAATAGAAGTAGATAAGCACAGGTGCGTGCAGCAAATAGTCTTGTTTTTTAGGCAAGCTAGATTAGGAATAAACCTAACGCTTAAGATGCAAGAAAGCCGTCACGCAAATTGAAACAATTTCTTTTTAAATAGGATTGAAACAAAGGAATGGAATTAATTAGGCGTACTTCCCCCGGAATAGACCTGCAGACGCCACGTAGACACCGTAGATAGTCCTTGCAGGCTCCAGCAACGCAACAGCAAACTCCTTTGTTCTCCGAGTCGGTGAGTCGGCGAGTCGTTAAACAACCGTTACATTTAACGGTTAAATGATAGTTTAAATTTGAACGTTCTTGCAAGTTTCTTCCAACGGTCGCCACTATTGTCCAGGCGGACAATAAGAACTCCAGCAATACTTTTATATATTTATTACTAAAATTACGAAATTATAAAAATTGACTCTGAGCGACGTGCGCGTGCTTCAGAGGTGACTCGCCGACTGGTTGGAGCGGCCGATCGGCCGCGCTCTTCTAGCCGTGTGCTGCGTCCCGCACCCCGCAACCCTTCGTGGCCATCAGGTGCTCGTACAGAAGGTGCTTTTTGCAGTGGCACTTTTTATTATTATATTAGGTACCTACACAAACCTCAATTGAAAATAAAATCCACAGAGGTACTGACGGTACTGTGCATCCAAAGTCGGTATTATTTAAGAAAAAACTTTCCAAAGGATATGAATACAAAGATTGAAAATAAGGTATTCGATGTAGGTTTGTTAGTTACCTTTCGTCCCTCAGAGCGAAAATAGAAGCCCCGCGACAGCGGGGCTTCGTCAACTTTAAGGCGGACATGACCGTAATTTGGAAACCAACATGATACTAGAGTAACTGTTTAATGGTCCATGGCGATACCAAACATAGGTAGTATTTCTGATGATGATGGCCTCTTATTGTAGCATATTTTAGACATTTTAGCCCCTTTCTGAACCAGTTTGAAAATTAGGGGTTCTTGTATCACGGCAGCACAGTACCAGAAATTATGGAAATGCACGGAAAATATCAGGTCATATACCTTACTATCATTATCTTTGCAATTAGACTAAGCTTACTTAATGCAAAAACACAGATGGTTTAGCATAACATACGACGGCACAGAGCGCGTCTTTTTAAGAACACCGAAGTTAATAGGCAGTTCTATTCTGTAATAGGACTTACAGTCCCTTCGGAAGACAATAAAACTGAGGCCTATAAATTACCATTCACATTTACATTTTTTTTTTAATGACCTGATCCGTGCTTATGACGAATCGATTCACTGTAAACAAATAAAATAAAAAACCGGGCAAGTGCGAGTCGGACTCGCGCACGAAGGGTTCCGTACCATAATGCAAAAAAAAAAAGCAAAAAAAAAACGGTCACCCATCCAAATACTGACCACTCCCGACGTTGCTTAACTTTGGTCAAAAATCACGTTTGTTGTATGGGAGCCCCATTTAAATCTTTATTTTATTCTGTTTTTAGTATTTGTTGTTATAGCGGCAACAGAAATACATCATCTGTGAAAATTTCAACTGTCTAGCTATCACGGTTCGTGAGATACAGCCTGGTGACAGATGGACGGACGGACGGACGGACGGACGGACGGACGGACGGACAGCGAAGTCTTAGTAATAGGGTCCCGTTTTACCCTTTGGGTACGGAACCCTAAAAATCGCTTACTTACGCGACGGCTGCGCTGCACTCGCGATGTGAAACGATCAGGGCCCGTAGCCAAATTACATTCGCTCCTTATCGATTCGATCTCTACGTTCGCGAGCGACTGGTCGATAATGTTTATAATAACCTAGCCAAGAGGCAATCTTTTTAGTTTTCGCTCATTCTATGCGCCAAGTCGGTAAAAATTTTTGTCTGTGGTTCTCGTTCAAAACCGTCAAGAAACATCATCTGTCAGCTGTCAAGAGTGTCAAGTGAACAGCGAATCTAATTTTGGAGAAAATAATTGTTTTATCGGTAAGCAAATTAAATATGTTGATATTTGTTTAACTTAGTTTATCACAATTTCGTGATAAAATAACTCTATATAGTGTAATATTTGAAGAGTGCGTTGTTAATTGCATATAATTTTGACCTAAAGTTTAACAATTTCAGACAGCCGTCGTCCCCGCAGCCCCAACCAAGGCGGCGACGCAGCCAGAGCGGGCAAGAGCGGCTCCGCGGGCTCTTCTTCCACGCTGAGAAGTCCTCGCCAAGTTGGCACGTACAGTCAGAGCTGCCGCTGCAATGACGCCTTCATGGCAGTTACCAGTGCTAAGGACGTGCACTGCTGGCTTACTTGACCAGAAGAGACAATACTTTAAGCGTTAGTATTGATTCAAACCGTGAAGTGAAATTGTGGACAGGTTTGCCCGAATCAGTGTAACCTCAGTGAATTCATTTATTTCATAGACTTCAAACATTTTCGAAATTAACAAAAGTCAAGCGGACATTGAATACATAGATGTTATGCATTAGATTTATCTATTAAGATCGCCGAGGACAGGAACACTTGGAAAAGCATGGTACATCGCGCAGGAAACTCTTCAAACTAGACACGACCTTCAGCAAAGAAGACGCCGACTAAGAAGATGCATTAGATAAGATAAAAGCTGCCTGTGAAACCAAAACTAATAAATCATATTGTTACTTAATATTATTTTTTTATTACCTACCTGTCTTTGATTTTTGTTTACTCAGTAATAGAAATACCTAAGTGAGTGAGGCGTTAAAAATGAATTAAACACATCTTTATTATTTATAGTCAATGGAAATTTGGGAAGGTAATCTCACCCGCTAAGCTACTGGCTGTTCATATTTAACCTTTTGTATGCTCCTGTCAAAAATTTGTAATTTATATATCAATCATAATTGAATAAAATAAAATAAATAAATAAATAAATATTGGGGACATCGTACACAGATCAACCTAGCCCCAAACTAACCAAAGCTTGTACTATGGGTGCTAGGCGACGATACACATACTTATATAGACAAATACAAACTTATATACATAGAAAACACCCATAACTCAGGAACAAATATTAGTGTTCATCACACAAATAAATGCCCTTACTGGGATTCGAACCCAGGACCATCGGCTTAGCAGGCAGGGTCACTACTCACTAGACCAGACCGGTCGTTTTACAAAGACAACTTTTAAAAATTAATGCATTTTTTAAAGTTGAATATAGGTAAGTACATGGGAGCAGATCTGCTCCTAAGCATACCAAAAGTTAAGGTGGTAACCACCATAAATAAATGACACAATGATTGGGTTAAAAAGTTAATTTATTTTATTGAAAATCTATTAATGAAAGATGCAGCAGGTATTTTTTGCCAGCAGCATGAAATCAGTAGCCAAGCATTCTTTTCTTGTTTGTACATATATTATGTACAGTGTATTAAAATAGTAAAACAACACTCAATATATTTTTGTGGTTGTACATGTGACATAGTTTCTTCCCTTGACCCTGACTTTGGAGCACCATAAAGTATTGGTTCATATGCCAAGGCTGCAATGAATATCCAAGTCACCTGAAACAAAATGAATGATTAGTTTTTCAACAAACTCTGTAACATTTGGTTATAATACTTATTCTCTACCAGTCATATGACAAAAAAAAACTAAATGTTTTGTGTAAGTACATGTTATGATTATTTTTATATAGTGTGTAGGTACAGTCAGCTGCAGAGAAAAGGTACCACCACTACATAGAAGTTTGTATGCAGGGGTGGGACCTTTTCTCTGCAGCTGACTGTATCTGCGCCTGCCAAAAGAAGTCATATACAATGTTTCATAATATGAAAAAGTTTCATTAATATGGTTGATAATGTATATGTATGACAACAGCCCGTCTGGCCTAGTTGGTAGTGACTAGTGACCCTGCCGGTTAAGCTGATAATCCTGAGTTTGAATCCCCGGTAAGGAAATTTGTTTGTGTAATGAGCACAGATATTTTGTACCTGAGTCATGGGTGTTGTCTATGTATTTAAGTATAGTTTGTCAAAGGACTGTCTCATTTCAAACAAAGACAGAGAGAATCATACTAGCTTTGTCATATACCAGTACTAGCACCCAAAATATAAGTATGAGTATAGTTTTCCTGGTTCTTACTGACTGACAAATTGGTTTGACCATCTATATATAGTTATCTAAGTACCCTAAGTACCCACAACACAAGTCTTCTTGAGCTTACTGTAGAGTCCGACTAGAAATTGTAGAAATTAAAAAGTAGCAACACTGTAGTCTCATCCCTTTCAAATCAATTTAAGAAAATGGGATGACACTACAATATTGCTAGTTGTTAGTGACCTTGCCTATGAAGGTGATGGTTTTGCTTCCCGGGAAGGGCATTTATTTGTGTGAAGAACTTTTGTTCCCAAGTCTTTATCTATATTTGTAAAGCCTTTACCTATATACCTTTGCCTTTACACATTCAATTCACTTTCCTATTGAAAAACAAGTGCTTGCCATTGCGCATATGGGTACCAAATTTAATCTACACCGTTCATCGGTTTATATTTGATGACGTAACAGGAACACATTAGTTATTTTAGCATTAATAACATATTTTATATACTTATTAGTAGGTATAGTAGGGATAAGTTATTGACTCACTCTTACCTTTGTAGGGACATTGTTTCGTGTTGCATTTGTGGGTGCATAATCCATTTTTCCATGACACTGTCACTATAGATAGGTAGATATTCAGCGCCTCGGTCACATTGGATCCTTTGGGTGAAATGCTGCGTACGGCCCACAATCCTTTGATCGTAGCATACATGATAAGATCACCAGCTAAGGGCAGTCCTTTCCTAAGCAGTTTCAAGTTTCAATAGAGGCGATTTTTCAGACGGCGCCTGCGTCTAAGCAACACTTCCGCGTTGTTCGCCGCCCACAATAATGTTGAAGTATGCTTTTTATTACAAATTCTAATTTACAAACACTATTATTCGGTATTTTCTTGTGCTTCGGTAAGTTATCTGCAAGGGGATAGCTCGCGCTACGTATCGACACCTAGGAGGCGATAACGCTTGTCAAAAGTGTCACTTGGCTAGACAATGTATGACAGATGTCGAATCCCGGTAACGAAAGTTTTGCGTTTCGTTACAACATTGCAACTTGGCTAACATTTTTGTATTCGTTAATATTTTTCGACAGACTCATCTACGGTACCTGTCATTCCCATACATTTTTTATCGATTCGTTAGCGATATCTTTTTTCGAAATGCGTTTTGGCTAGGCCCCCAGGTGTCAGCTATTCCAAACACGTTGACGAACACGAGCTGTCCGTCAAATCCTTTAAATTATTTATATCAAACATCGAACGGTGTTACGTTTTTAAAGAATACTGTGACCATGGTATAATAATTGACTGTGACGATTACACAATAAACAGTACGACGCAACTACCCGCTAGCTTCACTCCGTGGAGAAGTGTCATGGCAGGCGGGTGGCTGGCGGAGTGCACGAGCAATAACAGTTGTTTCATTTGATCACCCAGTACACAACGGAGCCTGGACGTCACAGATGGCGACGAGGGTAAAATATTACAAAAAAAAAATTACGGAAAGGAAAGGTAACGGTGGCGGAAAAAAAACAAACCTAAGGTATGGAAATCCTAACCTAATAGCTACCGTATTTGTCCATTTCCTCCCGAGCTGCCGATTGTATTCAGGTAATACAAAATTTTGGGCGAGGTGATATTCAGTGTAACGAGTGACGTACGGTTGTACATAATGCGAAAATATTAAAACCGCAACGATTTTGTTGGGCGGTACTTACGTAAGTAGGTTATGAAATTCCAAATTCACGTAAGAGGAGTATTAAAGGAACTAATGCAGAATTTAAATATTACTGTAAAAACGTAGATCTAGTACCTATACCTAATTTTATAGTTTTGTTTACAATCAATGTTAATAAAAACAATTATGTATATGCACAGTTGATTTTGTCGACTGTTTACATAAGAACAGTGGTTAACTTTACAACTATTATTGAGTAAATAATTGATGGGACGTAGCTCGGGAGGAATGTTTACTAAGCAAAGAAGAAATATACGCGTGCTTATTACACTAACTCTTTGACAATGGCTACTGTGCGTGAGCCTGGTTGCCAAATGTAATTCCAAAAGTGTAATAAATGCAAGATAGATCAATAATTGGGGTCACTACAAAAAATAATGTACTCATGTTACATTATTCCTATGATGTGGCACCGACGTACTAGCCATGAATTTTTCCATGAAATGACAGAAACGAATATGCTGATGGTTTGCGTGTTACAAATACAGATGGTACATGGTTTATTTTCTGACTCAAAATCGTATATGTATTAGAATTCATATGATATAAAGGGTAAATAATCAAACTACCTTCGCGGAAATCATGATTATTATGAGTTGTGTATTTACCGTTCATACTTAAAATATACCGACCTATTTAGTCGTGTAATTAAATTCTAAGATATTTTTACATGAGGGAACGTATAAAGAAACCTGCATATTAAGTCGGTATAGTTGTATACAATTTATGGACCTTATGTCCTAAAATAAATATTGTTCTGTTAAAATAACCAGTTATAATCAATTGAAATGCTATTTATAGCACGATATGGGTATGAATCGATGTTAACTTGGTGTCGACTTAACATGTATTTATATATTCATAGGTATGTGCTGTTTATGATAATAAACAATGCTAGCAGGTAACGGACCAGTTAAATTATCAAGGACCGTTACGATGTCAAGTGAGTCAAGAACTATAGATAGCGTACTTAGACTGACGAATGCCGAGGGCTTTGTTATTGTTTTACTGTAGGAGTAGACACGTAAACTCAGCATCAAATGAATTGAGTAGTAAGTCAGAGTCCGACTAACAAGAAAATAAATTGCAAGAAGTAAACTGTACATCACATCTATGCTGCAGTTGGTATAAGTAATAATTAGTAGGTTGAAACGTCCAACCAGTACTAGCAAAACAAATAATTAGTAGGTTGAAACTTTCAACCAGTACTAGCAAAACAAATAAGTAGTAGGTTGAATCTTTCAACCGGTACTAGCAAAACAAATAATTAGTAGGTTGAAACGTTCAACTGGTACTAGCAAAACAAATAATTAGTAGGTTGAAATGTTTAACTGGTACTAGCAAAACAAATAATTAGTAGGTTGATTGTTCAACTGGTACTAGCAAAACAAATAATTAGTAGGTTGATTGTTCAACTGTTGCTAGCAAATCAAATAATTAGTAGGTTGGAACTTTCAACTGGTACTAGCAAAACAAATAATAAGTAGGTTGGAACTTTCAACTGGTACTAGCAAAACAAATAATTAGTAGGTTGGAACTTTCAACTGGTACTAGCAAAACAAATAATTGGTGGGTTGGAACTTTCAACTGGTACTAGCAAAACAAATAATTAGTAGGTTGGAACTTTCAACTGGTACTAGCAAAATAAATAAGTAGTAGGTTGAATGTTCAACTAGTACTAGCAAAACAAAAGAAATTATAAGCGAAATCATAACACTTACCTACGATATAAACAGAGAATAATTAGTAAGTTGAATGTTCAACTGGTACTAACAAACCAAAAGAGTCAAATGTACCTAGTAACTACTCTAGTAGACGCGATAGTGGTGGTTGGTACTAACCATAGGACCTTTTGTTATAGGTCGTCCAAATTAGTACAACATAGTACTTAAAAGTAAACTGACGCGATATAGTGTTAGTTGGTACTAACGATAGTATCTTGTTTTAGGTCATCCAAAATGTCCTAGATACCACCATTAGACGGATTCTTTAGCCCACCAAAACTTAATTGGGAGGCAAAATAGTCATAACCTGACATTATGTTAGTATAGAGTGACCTCCTATTATGTAATGTATTTATTGAATTCGAAATTATATAATAAGCAGTTTAGTGCCTCTGCCTACTGTTCCAGTTAACTTAAGGCGTAGGTATAGATGGATGGCCTCGGGAATAGGCATATCTACTAATGTAGATTCAGGATAGATTTCAATTATACAAAAAAAAAACGCCAGTTGGAAAACATTTCCTGTAAAGTATTACAATTTAACCTTCTTCTAACCTATACCCGTATCATAAATTTACTGCATTTTGCAGATGTTCGTATGGGTAAGAACTTAATGTATCAGCTTAAATAAAAACGAACAAAGTATATATAAAAATATATTATGCGACGACTTAGACGGTATTCCGGTTAAAGATTGTTGTAGCAATCCTGTTGGAACAGTTAGAAGACAGGTTAAATTATAGTTTAAGAGAAACAAGCAGTTGACCAGGATAAGAGTAATAATGCATTCTGCGTAAGTAGCCGTAGAAATTGTGGAACACAGAGGCATGCCTAAACTGCCCAAATAAAACCTATAAATAGATGAGGATATACAATTCTTCAAAATCGTATATGACCCAGATTTCATATTAATAAATCCCAATTCCAATCTATTTTAGAGCCGGAATACATGATTCTATTGAATAATAATCAGGGCAAAGCTCAATTACAAACCCAAGTACAACAGGTACGTAAATAGACGCTGGGCCTGTCATAATACATCATGTCATGTAGTACCTAAAGTCAATGCTGTAAAAACTGAAGTGGCGATGCGGGGAGCCTTACACGGTGAGGGTGAGGAAGCACTGCTTACTTAACTAAACTACGAAACTATACCCAAGGCAACCATGACTAAGGTACTAACAGAAAAAACTCTAGTGACCAGCCAGCAGTTAACCTAATGTCTTGTAAGTAGACATACGACTTTTGTCGGTTAACAGTGTAGATGACGAAGTCCCTTTTTAACTACCTAGGTAGTAGGTACATCTACTCAGATGAAGATGAGTGATGTGTGTGATGTGATGACTAATTATAATTAAGTGTAATTATACTTCCTATCCAAATCCAAGACAACAATATAATTTACTGGGCAGCAGTACATGGAATCATGCCGTCCTTGTCACACATTTTAGAGATATAATATTTAAAAAACAAGTTCGCACTGTCCCTCTCACTCGCTACGCTATCATCCCCCGCCATCCCACTCCGACACCGCTCCTCAGATACCCGTCATTACATGTTTTTGTGTTAGTCCGAGTCACACGTATTTTCGCCAAAATAGTGTTCCTCTAAATATCTGTGTGTGTGTTTCGATTGATGAAGTTAGGGTGAGTAATTTTAATATGTCTATTGAGCGCTGAATGATAATAATGATAGAATTAAAACATTATTTGTACTGCCAGCCGCCGCCGTACCCCCGAGCGAAAAATTAATGTTTTTTCGGCACGGCAAGTCTAGTCTCGTTTACAATTCTTGACATGGCTGGTATACTTTAATTTGTAATCGTATTTTCATTTAGCGTGATAAACTCATTACCTAAGAAATCAACTAAGTAAGTAATCTTTGCGTTCGTACGAAATCACTTGTTACAACTACCTTCTTTTTAGAATAAAATAAGTACGGAGCTATAAATAAATCACAAAATGACCTTTAACCCAGTTATATGACTAATTCAAAATCCAAAGGTTATAATAATATGTAGATATTACTTACATTTCATGTTTTAAATAAAAAATGGTACATTCATACTATGTAATGTTCGCTCAGTAAATTGTTTACGAATGCGAACACTATATTATTATATTATATTGACATGCTTTCGCCTACAGATTTTATATACTGTATACTAGTTAAGTATACAAAACATATCTGAATTGAATAAACTTTATATAGGTATTTATACGTACTACGTAATCGTTTCAAGAAAACGGCCCTTACCATGTCCTATCTACCCTACCGTGTAATAAAAAAGATAGGTAACAATATTAATCCTTGCCGATTGGTAATAAGTGCTTATGAACAGTAGCAAATGTGTCTTTGTGCAAATATACATATTCTGTAACCAACAAGTTTAATAACCATCTTATGAAGATACCTACAGGTACCTACATTTATATGTAATATGAAAAATTTCATTAAATACACAATCTACAAGATACTTGAAGAATAGTTTGACCGACTGTTTAAAGTGTTTAATGCCAGTAACCGATGTATACAACCAGCACGCGCTATGCGTGCTCCGATACCGACATAGTGAATGGATCGTAAGGATTAAAACGGATTAAGTACTTTAATCGCACATCGCGGTATCGTCGAGTCTTGGGTCCAGTCGGTGTGATCGCCTCCCTTTGCTCATCAGTTAATCTCCTGCTTTGTGATAACTAGACATTCTTGATTGACAGTATTAAGTACCAATGCTATAATAAGCTAAACATCACATAGCCAGTTATTAGTTACTTTCTACAATAGTACCTACTCTGTACGTGTAAACCTCATGAATGTGCTTACATAATTTTTATTTAGACACTTGCACATTATCAACTCAATGTAATTTTAGAATGAAATAAATGATGGACAGAGTATAGGTACTTGATTAGTGTAATATTATGGACTACGTCCAATAATAATACTGCGCTAGTACAATAGCGTCGAGGATCGTTAACCCATGCGTAAATCGTATCGGATATATAAGTAAAACCTTCTAATGACAACTGGGATTCAGAATTTGGTAGTTTAAGTAGAGTGAGTACTTTACAAGCTTAGGTAAACTATGCAACAAGATGATCATCAAACAGGTAGGTACTCGGTATTAAACGTGTTACCAAATAAAAGTCAATGACAAAAGGAGAGTTTATAATATTGCACATTAATTAACACGTATAAATTAAAATTCATATCACATAAATATTTAGTTAAAAACGAGATTAAAAGCAAAATTTCTCCCACTTTAATAGTGAAAAGGCTATCATTACTCCACAATCATTGTGTTGAGAGCTCCGCCTTCACAGCGTTGAGGTTATATTTACCCCACTTTAACAGTGCAGAGGCTATCTTTACTCCACATTAATTGTGTCGAGAACTCCGCTTCAAGAGCGTTGAGGGTAAATTTGCCCCACTTTAATAGTGAAGAGGCCATCATTACTCCGCAATAATTGTGTCGAGAGCTCCGCTTTAACAGCGTTGAGGCTAAATTTGCCCCACTTTAATAGTGAAGTGGCTATCTTTACTCCACATTAATTGTGTCGAGAACTCCGCTTTAACAGCGTTGAGGGTAACTTTGCCCCACTTTAATAGTGAAGAGGCCATTACTCCACAATAATTGTGTCGAGAACTCCGCTTTAACAGCGTTGAGGCTAAATTTGCCCCACTTTAATAGTGACGTGGTTATCTTTACTCCACATTAATTGTGTCGAGAACTCCGCTTTAACAGCGTTGAGGGTAACTTTGCCCCACTTTAATAGTGAGGAGACTATATTTACTCCACAGTAATTGTGTCGAGAGCTCCGCTTTCACAGCGTCGAGGTAAAATTTTCCCCGCATTAATAGTGACGAGGCTATCTTTACTCCACATTTATTGTGTTGAAGATTTATGATGATTATTGCGTAATATCTAAAACTACATAATAATGATTGACTCGCTCTTCGATTGCTTCGGTCATTTGGCTCATCGGTCGCTTCGCTCTTCGGTCGCTTCGCTCTTCGGATGCTACGCTCTTCGGTCGCTTCGCTCTTCGGATGCTACGCTCTTCAGCCGCTTCGCTCTTCGATCACTTCGTTCTTCAGTCACTTCGTTCTTCGGTCTTTACGCTCTTCGGTATGTTTGGTCTGCAGACGCTTTGCTCGTTGTAAACTGAGTCAAAGATATATAACGTTGCTCCACTGTAACAGTGTTGATGCCAATGTAATGTACTTGTCATAGTCTGTATCCAGATCTTTATGTTGACTCCACTTTAATAGTGATGTGACTGTGGCTTTACGTATGTGAAATACAGAGGAGATTTTAGTTATGTTGAAGTAATTTAATTGGTATTAATGCAGGCTAAAATCCTGGTAACAAAATGTACACAAACAGTGCTGTATGACGAGTGAACAATATATGGAAAGTGATATATGTAACCCTTTAAACGATTTTGCATTCAATATTTGATCTGCATAATATACAGGGTGAAATTTAATTCACTGGCCAAATTGAAACACCCGAAAGAACTCGAAAAAATATTAAACACGTGTTTTTTCTTTTAATACCGCTCAGTACATTTTTTTCGAAATAACTCATCATCAAGTTGTCCTAAAAACCTCGTACGTTATGGTGAACCGACAACTACCCACTACACCCGCTTCTCTCTTATCAGTTAAGGTCATTGACACCCCGCCCCTCCCGCTGTTTGCAATCGCGTCACCAATTATGAACCCTATTGCAGCGAGATAAGACGCTTACCTACATAAGTTGCTAATTTTTCCTTCATACTTTAACGGGCTTAGAGCCGTCAAAATGCAAAGGCAACCCATTTTTAATCTAAAATATTATTTCTGACTAATGATTATTAACAAAACGTCCGTGGCTTAAAAACAATGAGTAAAAACTAGGTCAGGAATCTTTGCATTCAGGCGTATTTAAAAAATTGAATCATCTTATGTACTTACATTTGATTAAAAGTCGACGCAATTAACGAAAGTCCCACGAGATGGTACTCTTGGATTCAATCCTTGTCTGCGAAGGCGTGGAACTGATTCCATTTCGTATAATCTTTGTGCACCACGTAAACACTCACCACTTAATAAATAACACCGTACCATTTCCTAATATTCCCGGTTCGAAAACATTTTTTTAAACCTTAGTACGCGCGCGATTATTATTTTAAGGTTGGCGAGTGACGAGTGACTAATCATTTATGCTAACCGTTATGTTTACCGCTAGCGCGGAATGGTTTGGACTACCCTCGAAATTGATAAACCTGCCTACCATCGCCAACACTAACTGGGTGGACGCTATTGCAACGATTATAAGGTTTAGTGAAGGTCAGATAAGGGTTTTGCTGATGTTGTTGTTAAAACCTACTATTAGGTTCGTTTACATTTGTGGTAATAGGGTGACCACGACTCGTGGAAAGTATTTAAAAATTGAAAAATGAAAATTAAAAAAAAATGTACTCTTTTTTTTCGCTAAATAGATTCCTTAAGTGTAACCTAGTGCCTGGAATGAATATGGCCAGTGATTTAAATTTCACCCTGTATATAATATATACCATCTCAACGAGCCCAATTTACCTACTCGTAACAAATCCAGTACGATTTGCTTACTGGTTATCTCGGCTCTAAACTTCAGGGGACCGTCGTCGCCGCAACTAACAAGGGCTGCGCCGTGGTTGATGCATACATCCCACGACGCGAAATCAACGCTGGAAACCTCAGCTGAAAACCAATATGCACAATTGTACAACCTTGCAACCAGAGTTAAATGCTGTAACCTGTTACATGAATCGCTTTCGCTAAATAGCTAGATTGACAATCGCAATAAAGGATTGATATCCTTAAACAATAATAAAATTTAATATTGTCATTAATTTAAATGCTCTAGGTTGTCATATTGTCTTGCTGTACAGTTATAATAGGGTATTTTCCTACTTTTTTTGAACTGTCAAAACGGTTTGCTAATAATATGGAATTTACATAAAACATTTACATCGTGACGTCACGGTCAACTCACCTAATTTTTATATTTCTATCTGATTTATTAAATAGAACTTGTGTTTAAAAATAACTCCTATCTGTGTTTTTCTAATTATTGTTGGTTGTGTAGGTATCACAAGAATACTGTGCACGCTGCACAGTCTTATTGTAACGTTAAAAAATGTTACTATAAGTTACTCCTTGAAAGTTAAATTTCAAGTAAATGCCTTATATTTCGTTCACAAATATAATATCATAATTTAACACCTACCTACTCTACAATCTACCAAAGTTTACTTACCACTTGTATCACGTGTAGTCGTCATCGGTCAGATACGTAAGATACGTAAAGAAAGACGACTTATTTATTAATAAAGGTAGTCTATCTATATATATTATTTAGCTATTTACATATTGTTTGAGAATGTGACTGTCTCATTTCAATCAAGGACAGAGAGAATCATACTATCTTTGTCTTACACTAGTACTAGTACCCAAAAGAAAAGGATAAGTATAGTTTTCCTGGTTGTTACTGACTGACAAATTGGTTTGACCAACTACATATATAAATCTATATTTTAAAGCTGAATTATAATTGAAAATTTGAAAAATGATAAGTTTCAAAACAATACCTACAGGATTTTCTACTAGTCGTTGTCCGGACTTAGTCTAAAAGTATAGAAACTTGATTTCAATGACAACCTTGCAATGAAGAAAAATCTCCTTTACCCACATTTATAAGCTGTGTATAGAAGAGGGTATTTATTGTTGTATTGAACATGGTATAATAATATACTCCGCCTGGTACTCCATTCCCGTCTTTTCTAGGTCACCTAACTGACACGGGCTTACGTCATCATGCGACAGCGCTATATGATAATATGCGATAGCGCTATATATAGCGGCCATGTTGTTGTGACGTAGCCCCGTGTCACTCTGGGAATGGAAGACCATGTTTTATTAGACCATGGTATTGAATATTCATTGCAAAGTGTCATAAAGTTATATTTTTTTGTCAATACTTAAAAAGACACGCATTCATAGTTAAATCATAACGCATAAAATAATTACATCCAGTGAGTGGTTGGAAAAATCTAAATGATACAAAACGGCTTATTTATAAGTATAGTGTCTGACAGAAAACACACATCCTCAACCGTTGAAGTTATTATAATCTTGAAAATTAAAACATTGTATACTCGTATTTTAATGAAATTGAAATATCAATAATATAATGGGTCCAATATTGATTGAGAGCTAACTAAAGATTGAACACACCTTTCAATGGCGTAATGGTTTAAGTACATAAGCAATGGCAAAATTACATTTAAAAACTTACCAATAGCCCACAATGTAACCAAAGAAAGTTTTATACCTACTTTTTTGTTTTTTACTTTCACCACAAAGGAATATTGATTCAAGTAATTTAAGAATAATAATTTAAGTTAATTAATGACGCCCATCATTATAATATAATATTATTATGATATATATATCTACATAAAATTACATTTGTAGGTAGATACATAATTACAATTTATTGGTATAAATTAATATGTACCTCTTATGAGACACCGTTGTTCTCTTCAGCTGAAATCAGTAATATCAGTAACGGTATACGTAACTTACTGATTTGATATCGATATTTCATTTTATTTTCGCATCTGTATTTAGATACAAGGCTCTGAACATCTGCTCAGTAAATTATATTGTTGTCTTGGATTTGGATAGGAAGTATAATTAATAATCAAACGAACTTACCTGTGAAGTTTGATTACAATTATACGAGTATCCAAATCCAAGACAACAAAGTCCCGCCCCCCAACCCCGAAAATAAAAATAAAATAGTCTCCGTGCATAACACAAAAAGATTCACTCTGAAATAATGACGGGTATCTGAGGAGCGGTGTCGGAGTGGGATGGCGGGGGATGATAGCGTAGCGAGTGAGAGGGACAGTGCGAACTTGTTTTTTAAATATTATATCTCTAAAATGTGTGACAAGGACGGCATGATTCCATGTACTGCTGCCCAGTAAATTATATTGTTGTCTTGGATTTGGATACTCGTATAATTGTAATCAAACTTCACAGGTAAGTTCGTTTGATTATTAATTAAAAAGGCACTTTACCGGAAAATATATTTCCTTATTTCAGTCACATGCATAAACTTACAATAATTAAGGATGCCAAAACGCTTAGGTATGCGGTTGAGACAATACATACATTAGAAATTATACATAGTCTCAGAACTGATACATTAAATCAAAACAGAAACAAATAACTAAATACTGTGTGTAGGTACCTACACATTATAAAATAAAAACAATAAGTATTCGAATTAACCGTGATTTTGATCGCTCTCAATGACAGTTTGCCTGATGTTTAATTTGTTGAGGCTAACAAATTAAGTAAAACTAGTAGAATAAAGTTGTAGCTTGAATCACTTCATTGATCTACCCAAGAGTACACATTTATTGTACTAATTGAGCACTAAGACTCAAAAGACCAAAAACCTAGGTCTTATCATTTAGAAACGTTAAACGTAACGATAAAATGGTAAAGGACCTAAACATTCGAACTTTACTCTGGTGTACTCAGTATTTCATGGGATCATGGTTAGAATAATGGAATTCCATTGGTTCGTTGGAAGATGTTTATTGAAATTAAATGACATACTTACCAATGGCAGGATATAGGAAGCAGACATACAAGGTGTATACCTATGCTTCAGGTTTATAAAATATTTATTTATTTTTATTTTTATTTATTCAGAACACATACAGTCATATAAGATACATATGTTAGAGGTGCGTAATACGCACATAAATCTTAATACTAAAAAGACCTGGAGGTTCATAAAATATACATGTAACTGAAAATTGGTATACAATAGGTACAAGCATAAGCCCAAGGTAGGATACACCGATACATACAACAAGAAGCAAGAATAACTCATTAATACTTACAGCAAAAAGTCGGAATAATAATAATAATTACAGCGAGGGTCAAGAAAAGAAATATAGAATTCTGAAAATAGGAAGCGTAGTACAGAAAAATAGATAAAAATCAAGGAAATATGTTGCAAGTAATTGAAATAAACCGAAGAAAAAGTGTATAAGTACAAATAATAATATTTATGTGACAGTCTGACAGTAATTATTGTGGAAATAATAATACAATACTTACTGGTCACAATTCAATTGAAAAATCAGCTTTCAATTAGTAAAGTGTTACGTTATTTTCATAACATAAATTGTAATTATGATTCTTCGCATATCTTTACTCCACATTTATTGTGTTGAAGATTTATGATGATTATTGCGTAATATCTAAAACTACATAATAATGATTGACTCGCTCTTCGATTGCTTCGGTCATTTGGCTCATCGGTCGCTTCGCTCTTCGGTCGCTTCGCTCTTCGGATGCTACGCTCTTCGGTCGCTTCGCTCTTCGGATGCTACGCTCTTCAGCCGCTTCGCTCTTCGATCACTTCGTTCTTCAGTCACTTCGTTCTTCGGTCTTTACGCTCTTCGGAATGTTTGGTCTGCAGACGCTTTGCTCGTTGTAAACTGAGTCAAAGATATATAACGTTGCTCCACTGTAACAGTGTTGATGCCAATGTAATGTACTTGTCATAGTCTGTATCCAGATCTTTATGTTGACTCCACTTTAATAGTGATGTGACTGTGGCTTTACGTATGTGAAATACAGAGGAGATTTTAGTTATGTTGAAGTAATTTAATTGGTATTAATGCAGGCTAAAATCCTGGTAACAAAATGTACACAAACAGTGCTGTATGACGAGTGAACAATATATGGAAAGTGATATATGTAACCCTTTAAACGATTTTGCATTCAATATTTGATCTGCATAATATATATAATATATACCATCTCAACGAGCCCAATTTACCTACTCGTAACAAATCCAGTACGATTTGCTTACTGGTTATCTCGGCTCTAAACTTCAGGGGACCGTCGTCGCCGCAACTAACAAGGGCTGCGCCGTGGTTGATGCATACATCCCACGACGCGAAATCAACGCTGGAAACCTCAGCTGAAAACCAATATGCACAATTGTACAACCTTGCAACCAGAGTTAAATGCTGTAACCTGTTACATGAATCGCTTTCGCTAAATAGCTAGATTGACAATCGCAAATCTTAATACTAAAAAGACCTGGAGGTTCATAAAATATACATGTAACTGAAAATTGGTATACAATAGGTACAAGCATAAGCCCAAGGTAGGATACGTACAACAAGAAGCAAGAATAACTCATTAATACTTACAGCAAAAAGTCGGAATAATAATAATAATTACAGCGAGGGTCAAGAAAAGAAATATAGAATTCTGAAAATAGGAAGCGTAGTACAGAAAAATAGATAAAAATCAAGGAAATATGTTGCAAGTAATTGAAATAAACCGAAGAAAAAGTGTATAAGTACAAATAATAATATTTATGTGACAGTCTGACAGTAATTATTGTGGAAATAATAATACAATACTTACTGGTCACAATTCAATTGAAAAATCAGCTTTCAATTAGTAAAGTGTTACGTTATTTTCATAACATAAATTGTAATTATGATTCTTCGCATAAGTAAGTTGCTAGAATAATATTACATTCGATATTATATTTGCTGTGTTACTTTTTGAGCAATAAAATGAATAAAATAAATATTTGGATTAATTGATGTCAAGATTATATTATTCAAGTATTATAATTAAATAACGATAATTAGATATGTATGCAATGCAATTAATAATAATAATGGTCAAATAGGCAGGTAAATCTTAGTAGGTACCTAACAAATTAATAATATATAAATCTATTTATATAGATTATTGTTTGCTTACCTATTCACAAGTAAAACTAATCATACTTGACGTGGTACCTCTACAACGAATGTAACATTCCTACTTTATTTGACCTTGGATTATCTTCAAGTATTTTAAATTGCATTATATATATTAACATCATACAAGACTAGTAAAACAGAGTCAATCAGTTATTGCCAATAAGTAACTAATGTCCAAGACGCTTGGCAAGCTTACAATGTTATTGTACCTAAATCATGAAATATGTATTGTACGGTCTACATACCGCACATTGCCATCTCAGCGAAATTACTTACAATTGCGTAAAGCAATAAAATACGAGTCAGTACACGTTCAACATTAGAACCTATCACGCGTGTCCTCATTAGCACTATCATTCATAATATCGCGCTTTTATAGTTAGTATTTTCGTATCAATAAAGTGTTTATTTTCGGCAATATTGTGAGTTATCATTATGTCAAGCAACCAACAAAATATAATTGATGTATGTGACACTAGCAGCCCATACATCAATTTGGTCCTTCGAGCCGGATGAAAGTCTCTGCATTAAAGATCAGATAACAAACAAGTGCGAAACCACTATTGCAAGATGCCGAAATAGTTGGACAGAATTAAATAAGTTGAATACTTATTTGTACTACTGTTGTGATAAATGCACTATACGAATCATATGCGAGGATCAAGTTACTGCTGCGCAGACAGAAAAGGCCGGGGTTATCGTACTCGGCCGGAGCTGTGTCATCAAGGGCGAGGACTTCACCGTATTCTCACATAAGGATCAATGGAGTGAAATAAAAACTACATCAGACATTTATACGCCAGAAATCGCTCAAATAAATCACATTATAAATATTTCGCTCCCACTATCCGAATTAAACGTCACAGATAACAGAGTTGAACTCGAACAAATTCGAACTCAAATTAAACAAATGAAGACGGAGACAGTACTACAAGGTGAAATCTCATAGCACGACGTGCATCAATTCTCCATCATTTATCTACTACTCTTTGCTGCGCTCATAGCAACAGGAGTAATCTTCTGGCGCCGCTTGCGTCGTCGCCGTAGCGGAAGCGCCGACATTAACTCGGAACTTCAGGAGCAGAGAATACCAACCGTCGTCGTAACTAACGTTCCGCAAATTCAACCTCGAAGCACGAGTCACTCATCCGGACACGAGTCATCTATTAACTTAGAAGTGAAGACACCATCCAACACTTCCAGCCTTCGCAAGACAACGAAGCAAAACAGAGGAACTTCACCCGTCTTGCATTAAAACTACGCACCAAGACAGTGATCATACATACATACTGTTGAAATTTACAAGTTTTAATGTTTATTTTGTATCAATTGCTTTTATCATTAATTTTGTATCATCTTCATCCCACGCTTCTCTCGCGGGGCAGCATGTACGGTCTACATACCGCACATTGCCATCTCAGCGAAATTACTTACAATTGCGTAAAGCAATAAAATACGAGTCAGTACACGTTCAACATTAGAACCTATCACGCGTGTCCTCATTAGCACTATCATTCATAATATCGCGCTTTTATAGATAGTATTTTCCTATCAATAAAGTGTTTATTTTCGGCAATATTGTGAGTTATCATTATGTCAAGCAACCAACAAAATATAATTGATGTATGTGACACTAGCAGCCCATACAGGTATTAATTAGGCAAATATTATATTGTATGCTAATGGAAATACCTGGAAATGTGTGAGCATCAAAGGGAAAATGTAGTAATTAAGGCGTTTAAAGTAAATCTCTGAGTTATAAGCAATTGAATAAAATACTCAAAACTGCAAATAGGAGAAGGAGAGGGACTGACACCTAAGAAGAAATTGTAAAAGTAAAATAATAGTTTTACAGATTTAAAGGCTTGCTAGTGTTGGAAAATATTTATTATTTAACTGTTGTAAAATGAATACATCCACACCTCGCCGAGTTTCTTACGCCGGTTCTTCTCGGGTCTGAGGTTAACCTTTCCGAACCGGTGGTAGTATACCTAGATTGGAAAAATAAATTAACCTAGCGAGTATAAGATAATACGATAAACTGAACTATTGTTGCATGATAAATATATAAAGTAAAATAAATAAATCATTATAAAAAGGGAGAGATGTGACGATTACACAATAAACAGTACGACGCAACTACCCGCTAGCTTCACTCCGTGGAGAAGTGTCATGGCAGGCGGGTGGCTGGCGGAGTGCACGAGCAATAACAGTTGTTTCATTTGATCACCCAGTACACAACGGAGCCTGGACGTCACAAATACTTTAAATTAGTACTTACAAAAAATTCTAAGAATCTAAGGATTTCTAAGAATTTTTTGTAGTGAACCGAACGTTCCGACAAACAGAACGCCAATGAAGGCAACCTCCGTGGCACCGAGCCACGGTGCCTGGTGGTCGATGGAGGGGGTATAACTGGAAACGGAAGTTCAAGGCGGGAGTTTGACGGTAGGTGTCAGTCAATTGTGAACCGCTACGTCATCTGTCAACAGTATCGCTCTCTCAAATATTAAATAGGCTTCAAATAACGGTACTGAAGCTTAATATTTGTTACCTATTTTACGAATTGACGTTTTTGATAAGCGATTAACTTCAACTTCAAACATTTTTATTGCCAATAGTTATATGACTTAAGTACCCTGTAAGGGTACAGCAATTTGTCTTTTACATAATTATACATAAGTATTAAGTATTAACCTTATAAACTACACTGTACAGACATTTTAATAAACTATGTATAAAAAAAAGAGTTAATAATTATGCAGTTTCAAGTACTGTTTATTCCGGGAGGATCACCAAAAAAAAAACTCTTGCAGTGAACGGTAACTCTTATCCAGTAAATACTTCTGTAAAATGGTCTCAAATGATTTGGGATTTCTTCACTTAAACAGATAACTGGTACATTACGCAATAGGTGTAGGTAGGTACATAATTATGTTATTATAAAATCATTTAAGGTTCCCCCCTGGCTATCCTGATTTTATTAAAAGTAAGTATTCATTTTATAATGATGATGGTGTTATGGGTAAGTGTTTCTTTTATCAGCCATAAAGTACCACAATATAATTTAACTAGCTGACCCGGCGACTTCGTATGTCGTTGTCAGTGAATGTCGTGTTCGACTGTTCGTGCTACCTTTCAGGTGAACTTAGTTTCGGCTTTTATAGCTGACCCGGCAAACTTCGCACCGACTAACAGTGTAAATAATTATTTTTATTTTAAAATATTTCTGTGTCAACTTAGTTAATTAATGAAGAAAAGAAATAGTAAGCATCAAATTCAATAAAACAAAATGTAATGAAACTCGGAAGATAACATTAAACATGTTTTAAAGGCGATTGGCCCGAAATTGCATGTTGATGGATTGTGATCTGAATTCAAGATGTTTTTGGAAAAGTATTTCTTAATAAATAATTTTATATTGATAAATCACGCAGAGATGATGTACAATTATTAATGAAATACGTGATTTTATGATCAAATTTATCTATTGTACATGTTTGAATTACGATGTAAAGTTATATATGTCAACGTCAAACAACAAGAAGGACGAACTTATGCGGCAAAAGGAGATGGATGGACCCGTGTTGCATCATGTTGTAAGATTCATTAAAATTACTAATTATTAGAAACAGATTTAATGAAATAGAGTTGAATAATCTCTATAATTTAATAAATTTAAAAGTAACGTGATTGATAGTTGACCTTTGTAAATAGAAGGTAGTTGGAAGAAAGAATAAAAGACGACTGGCATGGCGGTTAACGGGCATTCGGTTACGGGCAGAGGTGAAGGGAGGACGATTGTGAAGTGAGGTGATTGGAGATTGAACTGTAACGGAATATTGTGATCAGGAAATATATTGCTGTTATGGAAGAAGGAATTTTTATTACAGATCAGAAGTGGTAAGTACCTACAAGTCAGTATGGTATTCCTGAATGTATTATATTATGTAGGTATTAATATTAGAACTGATTGATTTAAATCTTAATTGCCCAATTAAGTTGTTACTTACAATAGTAACAGTGGTGTAAAATTATTATAATTATATACCTATACATATATTAGTAACACTTATATTGGTTGTTGTTTAGTTGAAATTAATTATCATTTCGTATATCCTATGTTAGGAAGTTTATGTTTAACGGGCGCTTAGAAACAAAGACACCGTTAATTTTATCAAGAACAAAATAATTGGGTAAACCCATTTCGGCCTAGTCGTTCACTCGAGAGCATTATACTGCAAGTTTTCTCTTCAAGACCAACAGTTAGGTTTTCTTAGTGTTTGCTGTAATGCCTATCCATAATATAATTAAAGCATTCATTACATCGCGGGTAGCGTGAAACCTTTGGAACACCGTTTTATTTTGAATAGTTCGGATACCTTTATGATTATTTACAGGTGTAGATCGGATTCTTTTAGTCTATGTATGTACCGCTTATTTGGTTACAACTTTTACCATATTTTCAATATATTACTTATCAATACGTCAGTATTATATAGCGGGGTTAAGTGTTTTCGAAATTATAAACTACTCAGACTGTAAATAAGTAGGAATGATACTTTTACTGGTAGTTACCGACCCGCCGACCTAGCCGGAGTTACAATCGCTGTCGCTTCGACAACGAAAAGCATTATGTATCTATATCACTCTTCCATATTAGCGCGACAGTGACAGTTGCGTTCCGATCGCTACGGAGCGTAAGCGATTGGCATCTTGGCTACGCGGCCCGTTTCGTATTCCGGATCCCGTTTCGAATATCGGATCCATCTCGCGTTCCTGGATTTGGGTCCGTGCCGGATACTGGAACCGTGCCGGATGCATACCTGATTTGTGCCGGATGAGTTCCGGATTCGTATCGGATCCGTCCCGGACTGGTGCCGGATCCGTGCCGGATTGGTACCGGATCTGTGCCGGATTAATACCGCATGTATATCATTTGCCGGATTCGTGCCGGATCTGAACCGGATGCGTGCCGGATTGGTATCGGATCAGTGCTGGATCCCGAATTTGTTCTAGATTCCGTTTCTGTACCAGTTTTAGAATTTTCTCGTTTCGAAAAGCCTGTGTTCCGGATCCGTACCGGGATACGGATCTGTTTTGGATTTAAGATCTGTTTTAAACGTCCCGCATTCTACCCCGGAAGCAGTAACGTAAATTAAATAAATAAATAAAACAGTTGAATTTAGCTTAATAAGAACAATTTATATTTGTCTACTATTAACAATCCAAAGATTTAGAACTCTTCCATTGTTGGTGTTGTTTTCGAGTTCCAGACTATGGACCATGAGGAAAAAAACATCCAGGCGGCGCTTGAAAACTCCTGAGCGTGACCGAAAATCGAAATCTGATGATGGACAAGAACGTCGAAGCCGAAGTCGCAACCGCCGCCAGTCCCCGAGGAACAACAGACGGAGTCGCAACCGGCGAAGCCGCAGCAGCGGCAGACACGGCCGAGGCAATGAGAGGTGGCTTCGAAGATCAACACGGAAGGACAACACGGCCAGGATTGCTTTCACGTGGAAGCCGCACAGAACAGGAACGGATGGCTTGTATATCTTTATCGTCTTCAGTTGTAGATTTTAATAGATGTCGTTTATTGCTTAAACTGCGAATATTTTGGTACAGTACCTTAAAGTTATTTGTATTGACGAAAGTTGTCTCGAGGTACGGGTTCACAGATTATGGGGGTGGAATCGTTGTCCAGGCAATGCTGTGGTGTCCTGTAGTTCGCTCAAGTTAGTTGTATGGGGCTCGTTAGCCTAATTTATAAGTTTTGATCTTGGTTGTTTCCTCTTTTGGCAAAATGTGACGTTAACGCTGGTAAAGGAAAGACTAAGAACAGTTACGTTTCTTCAGTATTTGTTCATAATTTAGTATATTAAAAAAAAAAAAAAAACAATAACGATCGATGCGCTATACGCTATACACCGATATTAGTACTTACCTACGTAATAATGGGTTGAGCTAGGGCAATATAGGTTGATTGGCGCTGTGGTATATCCATGATATTTCGAAGATATTTAAATGAGTGTTAGGTTATTTCCTGACACTATTTAACTGTGATTTGAATGTACGCTGTAAAGTTGAGTTTCTCATCTTCCTCTGTCGGTTGCCAGTCTGCTCATCCAGAATAACACCTAAGTACTTTATAGACGAAGTTTTTCTATTGTTTTACAATTACATGACGTCTGGTAGGTACCAGTGGTAACTAATATATGAATAAACTTTTGACACATTTAGAGACCACGAGGCGGAAGCAGCTGTTTTATACACGCACACATATCTCGTTTAGTCTGCGTTTAGAGTTACAAATTGTATTGAAGCCAGTTCGTCACCAAAGCTAGACCGCTTTCTGTGAAGGCGCTTACTGCATCCCAGGAAGCACCGTGAAATAGTATTGCCGTGTCATCTGCGTAGCACAACGTCTGCATTGGTCAGATCCAAGAAAGTCAAGTCGTTAATGTAGATTAGAAACAAAGTTAATCCAAGTATATGTAAAGTTGTTTGTTTAAAATTACCGACTTGTTCTTTAACCCTAACACATGTGTGCGGCCTGACAGGACAGTTCCGCGCATCCGGGAAATCTACAATTTTCTAATTATTATTAGAATAATTTCAATCGACGGGAATTTTTTTTTCAATCTTATAAATCTTATAATGTTGGTGGGATCATTTTGGCTGGTGTTGATTGAATAACCAAGGTTGGGCCTACACTAGTAAAGTATTCATTATAACCGTGTATTGACTCGCTTTCAGTATCCTTGGTTTTAAGAAGTTCGTTGCATTTTAAATATTTTAGCTTGGTTATTGTAGCAAGCAAAGCTCTGCTGATTGCTGTTGATCAATTCGTCAATTGTGGTTGGTGCAACTGACGCTTTAAGTGGCAAGTAATATAACGATATGATGATAATACCTACATATGATGATAAGTATAATATTATCGAATTATAAAATTGCTGGATTATTTTAATTAATGAGTTACGGATTAATGAGTTACGGATTAATGAGTTACGGATTGATGAGTTACGGATTAATGAGTTACGTATTAATGAGTTACGTATTAATGAGTTACGTATTAATGAATTACGTATTAATGAGTTACGGATTGATGAATTACGGATTAATGAGTTACGGATTAATGAGTTATGGATTAATGAGTTACGGATTAATGAGTTACTGGATTAGTGAGTTACTGGATTAATGAGTTACTGGATTAATGAGTTACTGGATTGATCAGTTACTGGATTGTTCAGTTACTGGATTGATCAGTTACTGGATTGATCAGTTACTGGATTGATCGGTTACTGGATTGATCGGTTACTGGATTGATCGGTTACTGGATTGATCAGTTACTGGATTGGTCAGTTACTGGATTGATCAGTTACTGGAGTGATCAGTTACTGGATTGATCAGGTACTGGATTACTGGATTAATCAGTTAATGAATTATTGAGTTATTGGGTTATAGAGTTATTGGGTTATAGAGTTATTGGATTATAGAGTTATTGGATTATAGAGTTATTGGATTATAGAGTTATTGGATTATAGAGTTATTGGATTATAGAGTTATTGGATTATAGAAATATTGGGTTATAGAGTTATTGGATTATAGTTATCGGATTATAGAGTTATCGGATTATAGAGTTATCGGATTATAGAGTTATCGGATTATAGAGTTATCGGATTATAGAGTTATCGGATTATAGAGTTATCGGATTATAGAGTTATCGGATTATAGAGTTATCGGATTATAGAGTTATCGGATTATAGCGTTATCGGATTATAGAGTTATCGGATTATAGAGTTATCGGATTATAGAGTTATCGGATTATAGAGTTATCGGATTATAGAGTTATCGGATTATAGAGTTATCGGATTATAGAGTTATCGGATTATAGAGTTATCGGATTATAGAGTTATCGGATTATAGAGTTATCGGATTATAGAGTTATCGGATTATAGAGTTATCGGATTATAGAGTTATCGGATTATAGAGTTATCGGATTATAGAGTTATCGGATTATAGAGTTATCGGATTATAGAGTTATCGGATTATAGAGTTATCGGATTATAGAGTTATCGGATTATAGAGTTATCGGATTATAGAGTTATCGGATTATAGAGTTATCGGATTATAGAGTTATCGGATTATAGAGTTATCGGATTATAGAGTTATCGGATTATAGAGTTATCGGATTATAGAGTTATCGGATTATAGAGTTATCGGATTATAGAGTTATCGGATTATAGAGTTATCGGATTATAGAGTTATCGGATTATAGAGTTATTGGATTATAGAGTTTATTGGATTATCGAGTTGAGTTTATTGGATTATCGAGTTGAGTTTATTGGATTATCGAGTTGAGTTTATTGGATTATCGAGTTGAGTTTATTGGATTATCGAGTTGAGTTTATTGGATTATCGAGTTGAGTTTATTGGATTATCGAGTTGAGTTTATTGTATTATCGAGATGAGTTTTTTGGATTATTGAGATGAGTTTATTGGATTATTGAGATGAGTTTATTGGATTATTGAGATGAGTTTATTGGATTATTGAGATGAGTTTATTGGATTATTGAGTTGATTTAATGGATTATTGAGTTGAATTATTGGATTATTGAGTTGAGTTATTGGATTATTGAGTTGAGTTATTGGATTATTGAGTTGAGTTATTGGATTATTGAGTTGAGTTATTGGATTATTGAGTTGAGTTATTGGATTATTGAGTTGAGTTATTGGATTATTGAGTTGAGTTATTGGATTATTGAGTTGAGTTATTGGATTATCGAGTTGAGTTATTGGTTTATCGAGTTGAGTTATTGGATTATCAAGTTGAGTTATTGGATTATTGAGTTGAGTTATTGGATTATTGAGTTGAGTTATTGGATTATTGAGTTGAGTTATTGGATTATTGAGTTGAGTTATTGGATTATTGAGTTGAGTTATTGGATTATTGAGTTGAGTTATTGGATTATTGAGTTGAGTTATTGGATTATTGAGTTGAGTTATTGGATTATTGATTTGAGTTATTGGTTTATTGAGTTGAGTTATTGGATTAATTAGTTGAGTTATTGGATTAATTAGTTGAGTTATTGGATTATTGAGTTGAGTTATTGGATTATTGTGTTGAGTCATTGGATTATTGTGTTGAGTTATTGGATTATTGAGTTGAGTTATTGGATTATTGAGTTGAGTTATTGGATTATTGAGTTGAGTTATTGGATTATTGAGTTGAGTTATTGGATCATTGAGTTTAGTTATTGGATTATTGAGTTGAGTTATTGGATTATTGAGTTTAGTTATTGGATTATTGAGTTTAGTTATTGGATTATTGAGTTTAGTTATTGGATTATTGAGTTTAGTTATTGGATTATTGAGTTTAGTTATTGGATTATTGAGTTTAGTTATTGGATTATTGAGTTATTGGATTATTGAGTTTAGTTATTGGATTATTGACTTATTGGATTATTGGATTATTGGGTTATTGGGTTATTGGATTATTGGGTTATGGATGATTGGATTATGGATTATTGGATTATTGGATTATTGGATTATTGGATTATTGGGTTATTGGATTATTGGATTATTGGATTATTGGATGATTGGATGATTGGATGATTGGATTATTTGTTTATTGGATTATTGGATTATTGGATTATTGGATTATTGGATTATTGGATTATTGGATTATTGGATTATTGGATTATTGGATTATTGGATTATTGGATTATTGGATTATTGGATTATTGGATTATTGGATTATTGGATTATTGGATTATTGGATTATTGGATTATTGGATTATTGGATTATTGGATTATTGGATTATTGGATTATTGGATTATTGGATTATTGGATTATTGGATTATTGGATTATTGGATTATTGGATTATTGGATTATTGGATTATTGGATTATTGGATTATTGGATTATTGGATTATTGGATTATTGGATTATTGGATTATTGGATTATTGGATTATTGGATTATTGGATTATTGGATTATTGGATTATTGGATTATTGGATTATTGGATTACTGGATTTTAAAATTATTGGATTTTAAAATTATTGGATTTTAAAATTATTGGATTTTAAAATTATTGGATTTTAAAATTATTGGATTTTAAAATTATTGGATTTTAAAATTATTGGATTTTAAAATTATTGGATTTTAAAATTATTGGATTTTAAAATTATTGGATTATTGGATTATTAAATTATTGGACTATTGGATTATTAAATTATTGGACTATTGGATTATTGGATTATTAAATTATTGGATTATTGGATTATTAAATTATTGGATTATTGGATTATTAAATTATTGGATTATTGGATTATTAAATTATTGGATTATTAAATTATTGGATTATTGGATTATTGGATGGAAAAAAAAGACGGAAATAGAGAATGTTATGTTGTGATGAGACACGTTTGTGTCATGAGAGTGATTCAGTAAGTAGCACATTAAAAAAATAAGAATGGAATCAAAAAACAAGAGAAATAATGTGCTACACGTAAAATTTGATTAAAAAAATGGTATGTTGTGAGACACGTTTGTGTCATGAGAGTGATTAAAAAAAAAAAGACGAGAAATAATGAGTAAAAAAAAAAACAGCAATCGAATATGTTAAGTAATGTACTTTATATGTATTGATGCATAAAAATTATTGTATATTGTTGTATAATTATTGAATAGAAACTTAAATATTTCGATGGATTTATTGGATTTGAAATAATTATGTGAAGATATAGATTAATTCAATAAATAATAAGAAAAATGTATATAGACAGACAAAGAAATTGTATTAAATGGGTAATGAAGGATTAATAACTTTCTTACTGAATGCCCGATGATTTGACATGCCGAGTGTAAGATTAGATGACAGACGCAATTAGTATGACTGTGCATGAGGACATGCACAATGTCAGGATGGGCGAGTGTAAGATTCATTAAAATTACTAATTATTAGAAACAGATTTAATGAAATAGAGTTGAATAATCTCTATAATTTAATAAATTTAAAAGTAACGTGATTGATAGTTGACCTTTGTAAATAGAAGGTAGTTGGAAGAAAGAATAAAAGACGACTGGCATGGCGGTTAACGGGCATTTGGTTACGGGCAGAGGTGAAGGGAGGACGATTGTGAAGTGAGGTGATTGGAGATTGAACTGTAACGGAATATTGTGATCAGGAAATATATTGCTGTTATGGAAGAAGGAATTTTTATTACAATGTGTTGTCTGTTAAAGCGCAGTGGCGCCCTCAATCATTTTCTACAATTTCGTGTCGGACTAACCTAGGAGCAATTTTATGGCAATGAATTACTTTTATAATTTTGTTTACGTCTATTTTAATAGGTATTAACTGAAATAAATGTCATATACTGAGAAAGTTACCAAGGCCTACATAAAAACAAATTAAAATATTTTCAGAAAAATAATTTAATTTGTTCTAATATTTCTAACTGTTTAAATAGTTTATCTGATATTCCGATGGAGACAAATCAAACAGTAAAACCATGAAAATGGGTCAGCTGTTCAACAGTTATGTGTTGTAATATAACAAACACGACTAAGTTTTAAGATAGGTATATAGACTATTATAGATTGTTTATATCATTCAGTGATTTTAGTAAGATTATTTACGAGTAAGCTAAAAAGAAAACTACCCACTAAATATCAAGTGCAGACTACAAGATATTAGCAATTTACGAAACGCTTGTTTTCGCCTTCACGCCCGGTCCAATGTTAATTGACCCCATGTGATATACGGCCATTACACGTGAATGAGGATCAGCATTATTTGGGTTTTCCGTGATGCAGCGATCGGTGAGCTTGATCAATATAGAAATGTATGGTAGACTAACGTTACATCTTATACAGTAAGGTCATTACAACTTGCATCGTTTGTCTGCACAATAAAGCTGATATTTCAATGAATAATTTAGTAATGGGGGATGACAATTTTTAATTAATGTATCAGTCGATCAGGTTTGTTTTGAGGATCAAATGTGTAAATACAAACCCAGCAGACAATTAGGCGACACTCAGCACCTACTTTATAACCTTTAGACATAGAATGGCTGTAAAATGGTTGCATAGTCTTAGCTTAGCCAGGCTGAGGTGACATAAAACTGGTTAAGAGGTTCTGCTATAGCTTTAACTTACAGTAGCTGTTTTTGCTGCTACTCGTATAATGCGTGTTGGGCAGCTGGTGTTGTGGCTCTATGTGAGTTGTAGGCGGCTGCAATTTGCACTTTGGCTTCTGAGCGGGCGACAAAAAATCTTTTGTAGCTCCTTGTATTGCAATCGTTGCTTGGCTCCTTTGTGTCACTTGCAGTTGAATAGAGAAGTTGTTAGTCGCGGTTGTGGGTCACGTAGTCGCGGACGAGCGCTGTCCAGTCCAGTACCTTAGTACACCTTATATGTTATTAGAGACTAACTTACAAGCTGAACCTATAGCGCCATGTAAATTAGGACGTAAATACTGAATAAAAATGCATAGCTTTACTCAATTTTGAACGAATGTTAGCACCATAAGTACTTAAAACCGAACTTCACGAATGTAATTTGATTTTCGGAAATTACATGCGGTGGACCACAATTAGAAGACTGTTATTTTTTTGGATAGATATGCCCAGTATGGTCCAGTATCAGGTCCTGTAAAGTTTTGTTAATGGTACATGTATGTATCTAGTTATTGACGGTATGATTGGTTCCGATATCATAAGTCTGCTGATGACGCTGATGAGCACTATAATGTTTCTTTTTATTTCTCCATTGGATTTCGCTTCAAGCTGTCACAGGGTAGCCTTACGAACGATAATACAAAAATGGAAAATAAAATACTCATGATCTTCCCATCATATTATCGAAATGACGCTGACAGGTTAAATGAGACGTTCGAACGTAGTAGTAAAAGAGAGTACAAATAGAAATGATTTATTAGCAGAAAAAGGGTACAATAAGTGTCTTGGGTTAAGTGTGTAATCGTTTCACCTTCTTCAGCTGTTTATAAGCAGCATGCAGTACACCGTTAATAAGAAATTAACATAGTTACATTTATAAAACTACGATGTACATGAGCCAAAATGGCAAACATAAATGAACATTAAAGAATAGGTATACTTAATAACTATACCACCAAGGTATATCATAGACAACAGTAATTCAAACAAAGTAACATTTAGTTATCACACAGCGAGTACCTACAAATAGTAAAAAAAAAAAATTGGTTCGCCCCTTATGAGCAACATAATCAGTAGGTAATGTTACGAGTATTATAAAAGCAGTGATCTAGAAGCCAGTCCAATAGAAGTTTGTTAAACTTATGGCCCCAAGTGATTATGTGAACAGGTATAGTTATTGTATATCTTTATATAAGCATTTTTTCTGCATGTCTGTCATACAGCGTGGATGGTGTAAGATATTGTACTCTTGGGTTGACGGAGCACATATCATAAGGTCTTGGAAATATTTTGGATATGATTTTTGAAAATTACAGATTTTGAGTATATACATACATACAAGCCAGATTTACAGTAATATTTAAATAGTGGTTTACAACTGATCCCCATAGGAGCATTTGCTAAAGTATGATGAGACGTAGCCGTGATAAGCCATAAGGACTGCTTCGTAGGAAACAGATAGTCGTAATTTTTGCAGGCCAAGACGAAATGGTCAAGTCTTGAACATTATGACAGAGTGGTTATCGTCCTTCCAATTTAAAAATGAATCGAAATTTAAACCAAAGAACTTAATTTATGTTACCTGTTTTATGAAATGCATAGTCATTTATATGAATGTTGAGCTGTCGAGGTATTGTTCCATATGAGTGAATTGCATAAATTGTGTTTTCTGAGCTTAATAAGAAGCTTATTAATTTCCTATCCAATATTTAGTATCAGATAAGGCATTATAAATATCTGTTTTATACATACTTTGATCTTGACCACTAGTCATGGGCGACCGGAAAGTTTCCGTTATGGGAAACTTTCGGTAACGTAATTAACCGAGAATATTTCCGTAATATTCTCGTGATGGGAAAGATATGGAAATTTATGTTTTTTGATGGTCAAAGTACATTTTATTACACAAATGACTTCTAAAGTTATAACACAACAGGAAATTATCATTACTAAACTAAATAAAAGATTCCGAATAAATTACCATAAATTCTCGTAAATTACCGACCAATTCACCACGCAAATTAAAATAAAACTGGGTATTTACTACATATAGAATTGTAAGAGAATTATAAAAGTGTTTGTTCTAGTCTA
This sequence comes from Cydia splendana, assembly GCF_910591565.1. Taxonomy (NCBI): domain Eukaryota; kingdom Metazoa; phylum Arthropoda; class Insecta; order Lepidoptera; family Tortricidae; genus Cydia; species Cydia splendana. The sequence continues at coordinate 451,792 of NW_026946894.1, forward strand.
GTTTCATAAAAGTAATAATAGTATATGTACCTAAATATTTTTAGTCATGCACGGCACGGGTCAAGCACTCGGGCGTCAGGTACCTACGCGCAGGTACCTAGTCAAAAATTCCACGCTAGGGATAGATAAGGATAAAACCAAAGGGTTAATGTTACTTCAGTTCTGTTTTAACTACCGTGGCAAAAACATCTTAGCAAATAGTAGTTTGTAACCGAATGGTTCACCATGAAACCAAAGTCAGTTATTCATCACTATTTCCGAAAAAAAGAAGAACTAGGAAAAGATGTCCACGAGTGCAAATTTTGTGACTTAAAATACCGTACAGTGAATGCTACAAGGATGAATAATCACATATTAACATGCAAAAAAGCCCCAGACAACGTAAAAGCATTGTTTAAAGCAGCAAACCGAATTGAAGCAGAGTCTGAGTCAGTGGCCTTACATATTGAAAATGAACACGCAGAAAAAGAAGAAATAGACACTGCTATTGCACGTGCGATATATGTGTCTGGTTCGCCGCTCTCAATGCTCGAACATCCTCTTTGGGTAATAGCATTGAATAAACTCAATTGGGAATACACGCCGCCTGGCCGAAAACGTCTATCAACAGTCCTTCTTGACTTTGAGTACAACGTGACAAAGGATCATATAGAAACCACAATAAATAATTCAGAGGTTCTTCATTTGGCTGTAGATGGCTGGTCAAACGTCAGAAACGAAGGTATTCTGAATATTATTATTTTTACCCCAAAGCCGTACTTCCGTTCTTTTGTAGTAACGAAAGCCAATCGTCAAACAGGCGACTATTTAATGTCTGTATTAACGAGAGTTATTGAAGATTTGGGACCTGCGAAATTTACAGCCATTGTCACCGATAATGCGGCAAATATGAAAAGATGTGGATTGCTACTTGAAGAAAAGTATCCAAATGTATTGTGGAATGGATGTTTAGCCCACACGTTGCACATTTTGAAAATCGAAAGTATTGCAAAATTTCTGTCGAAAATAAAAAGGATAATTAAAACCATCAAAAAGTCACATCTTATGACCGCCAGCTTCCATGAAATATCAAAAGAGAAAAATTTGAATGTCAGTCTTCAACTGCCTGTGAAGACCAGATGGGCAAGCTAAAGTCATTGTTTGGACAATTTCATCACGTCAAAGTTGTCCTGCAAAACATGGTCGTCAATGGAAGCGAAGTCAATGTATTATTCACCCAAAATTACAGACAACTGATACTCGACGAGGCTTTCTGGCTAGAAACCAAACAGATACGAGATTTCTTTGAACCTATTACCAAATGGATAATAACACTCGAAGGAAATTACTATACTGTTCACAAGATACCTGCGCCAACTCATTAACGGTAATTGACTCGCTTACTGAACCCACTGACTCAGAACTAGAGGACCCGGAACCCTCGATAATCCCTAATAAAACTACCGAAAACGTATGGGAAACGGCTCAAAGTCGTCATAGTCGTCGAAAAAGTCGCAAATCTGCGATAATGATTAAAGGAACTGCAACCGACACCTCCTTAAAAGGGGTCACAGTACACAGGTATTTACATGGATGTTATTTCAAAAACGATACAACACCTGAATCTGTCATAAACCACCTAAAAACCATCCATAATGGAGTCCATTATACAGTTGAAAAGATACCATCTAAACGGGACAGTTATAACTCATTTAAGATAGGGATCCCGACTGGTGTGTATGACAAGTTCCTTTCTACATCGGTTTGGCCTATAAACACTAATAGGCCGGGGAACAAACTTTGAATTGTTCGAGAACATCACATTATGTCCTACAGTATATTTGTGTTTGGAATATTATAGAACACTATTGTGTAAATGTATGTGTAAAGTTATCTCAAAAAAATATATTGAGATTTTTCGAAAAAAATTTTTTTTAAATTTAGTTGTTAATAAGATGTAAACATTAAATTGTACAGTAGTGATTTTTTATTCAAAGAGCAAAACTAAATATTTTACTCTGTAAGTAAAATATCCCCCACTTTTTTAGTGGTGCATACGTCACGAGCAATAAAAATGTTTAAAATAAATAATTACTATACAACATTAATTAAACACTTGGTGATTTTCCACTATATTGTTACGCCAATTATTCTACTCAATATAAAAAAAAAGAAAATCCAGGGGATTTTGTTTTTACTATTTTTTAAACAATTATAACGAATTTTAGCCCACGCGCACTAATTCTACAGTATTTTTTTTTAATGCACCATAAAGCCTGTACTGAATGTTATCATAGCGTCAAAGTATCTCCTATTAATACACTGAGCGTTCGACACAATTGTAAAAATGGTTATCCTTAAATTATTTAAATGATCGGCGCGGGGCGGGAGGGGAGGCAATGGCGATAACTCAAAACATGCGACCGCAGAGCAACGCGTCGACTCAGGATGTAGGTATCTTAGGAGTTAGCAAACGCTAGTTATATACAGGATGGAGAAAAATATGGGCTCCGTTTATTTAGTAGAATTAGTATTGCATTTAACCTTTACCTACTCGATACAGCCGGTGCATTATGGATGGCTTTATCCATCTTTATTCAAGTGATAAAATATCTGTCACTTTTCACACACAAAGTGACGGACACCGCTTTATCACGCTGTAAGAACGACCATCTTTGACGATCTGCGGGCTCAGCACGGTTCCATTTTTATCGACTATCACTATGCGCGTTCCTTTCGCACTTACATACTTGTTAGAACGTGACAGGCATGGTGACAAGGGATAAAACCGCGACCGTGCTAAGCCGCCTGGTTTCGACCGTAATGCAAGCTAGATAAACCTTTTTGTAAATATTGACTTAGAATCCAAGACCTTTAACAAAATGGCTGTCATGATAGTCGTTGTCTGGATGTTCTTGGGTGCAGATTTTTAAAACGAGAACTATTTAAAAAAAATATCGGGTGCGGATTTCAAAACTTGTTTCCGAAATTGTCGGAGATGCAGATTTCAAAAATAATGTCCGTTTTGGAATCCAAGATGGTGGTCTTGCAATTTTTCGTAAAAGTCGTTATGATATTCATTCCATACTTTTTAGTATTTGATGTTATAGCGGTAACAGAAATACATAATTTTTGAAAATTTCAACTGTCTATTACGGTTCATGAGATACAGCCTGGTGACAGACGGACAGTTGAGTCTTAGTAATAGGGTCCCGTTTTTACCCTTTGAGTACGGAACCCTAAAAAAATGTTCGTTTTGGATCCAAGATGGCGGCCACGCACTTTTTTGTAAAAGTCGTCATGGTACTCATTTCCGAATTTTTTGGGGGTGCAACTTTCAAAAATAATGTCCGTTTTGGAATCCAAGATGGCGGTCATGCACTTTTTCATTTAAGTCGTGTTGATACTCTTTACAAATACATATTTAGGGGATGCAGCTTTTAAAAACAATGTCCGTTTTGGAATCCAAGATACGCAATTTTTCGTAAAAAATCATCATGATCAGACAAAAGTTCTAGTGGCAAAAACGATTGTTTGAGTCTATATAAGAGTATGAGTTTTTTTAGTATTCCGTTGTTCCTATTAATATTATCTAACATTTTATTACAAAACATTTCGCGTTGTTTTACAATATACCCGTTTTTTATTGGTTGTCCAAAAGACCAAAAGTTGGTTTTCCATAGTAGGACAGATTGTCCCCTTGCAACAGCGCACCATAAAACTTTGTATGATGAAAAAATACTGTTGCGGAATTGATATTAATACACATAATCATTTTTAGGGTTCCGTAGCCAAATGGCAAAAAACGGAACCCTTATATGTAGATTCGTCATGTCTGTCTGTCGGTCCGTCCCCTGTCACAGCCAGTTTTTTCCGAAACTATAAGAACTATACTGTTGAACCTTGGTACGTAGATGTATTCTGTGAACCGCATTAAGATTTTCACACAAAAATAGAAAAAAAACAATAATTTTTGGGGGTCCCCATACTTAGAACTGAAACTCAAGAAATTTTATTCGGCTTATTATTAACCGGGCAACTAAAATATTAAACAGGAACTTTCATTGGGCATATAATAATATAATTTGGCTGTGCATTAATATTTTAGCGCCAAAAAATATATATTAGCCTCAAATATAAGCATCATATTATTAAAATAACTGGCAGCAAAATCAAGCCACCCAAAAAAATTATAGGGAACTTAAAGTGATAGGTTGGCGACTAAAATCATAAATTGGCAACTAATATTGTAAAGCGATCATATAATTTAATTGTCATCTAGTTGTTCACACCTAAGTAATCAACTATAGTCATAACTGACCATGTCGTTTCAGCTAGGTAGTATTTTAACACGAAAGCGGCTAAATTTAATGAACTCTTTACACAAAACACCTCAAATTAATTTTCCAAAACGTAATGGTCAGTATACTTAATAGTTGAAATTTCTAATCATGACACGCCTAATGGCCATTATACCATTAGATCTTTAAATATTAAATTACTAATTTTAATAGTTACCACTGTGTTCTACTAGAGTCAACAGATAGGTGCGACGACGAGCAAAGCGAGGAGGAGCGTGTTAGGTTGACCGTGTAATGACCAACAAAATATTTTAAAAGAACTTCATTTTTGAATTAATAGATAGCCGTTTTCTTTTTAAAATATGCTTCATAAATGGTCTCCAATATAATAATTCAGTTGCCAAATAAATACTTGGTACCTGCCTAAAAATAATCAAAAGCTGTAACGGCATTAAAACACAACTCATATTGATATATTTTAAGGCTCCATTTTGTTGCCAAACTATTAATTTTAGTACCCATTTCTATTTTTTCAAACTACCCAAATTCGATTAATTAGTTGACCCGTTAAATACGTGCCATTTTTTTCCATCAAACCCATACGTGTGGGCTATATATGGATAGGTCTTCAATAATAATATTGAGGTTTCTAATATATTTTTTTTCTAAACTGAATAGTTTGCGCGACAGACACTTCCAAAGTGGTAAAATTTGTGTCCCCCCCCCTGTAACTTATAAAATAAGGGAATGATAAAACTAAAAAAAACATATGATGTACATTGCCATGCAAACTTCCACCGAAAATTGGTTTGAACGAGATCTAGTAAGTAGTTTTTTTTTAATACAACATATATCGTAACACGCAATTTTATTATGTTATTTGCTGCTACGGAACCCTTCATGGGCGAGTCCGACTCGCAATTAGCCGCTTTTTATGGATAAGTATCATCAATAAAACATACCGATTTGTTGTTTGCATGTAACGGTTTATGAATTTCTTGCGTTTATATTTTGTCCCTTGAATTATCTTCGCCATGCAGGACACTGGACAACCATAAATTAGTTATAAAATCTAAATATAGATAACATAGCAAGATACTTGGCGACAAGTTCAAATTTCTGATAAGCAGATAGCCCAACTACCCATTTTGATAACACGAAACTCGCGGCGTCAGTCGGTCGAGTACTGTTGGAGAGTGATGGTGGCTTTATTATAAGTCCATTGAATCACTGGCACAAATACATAAATACTTAACATATTACAATAAATTGTATTGTACCAGATACTATTTTACATATATTTTACCGTAAGGGTGAAATAAACACAAAAAATCTTTAGTATTTATTATACGCCTCAAAGTCACAGATAAGTCCCTCAGACAACTAGTCACTTAGACAACGGAAGTGGTACTCCATAGCAGGGATGTTGCGAATATTCGCATCCGCATCCGCATCCGCGGAACATCCGCATTATTTCAACATCCGCATCCGCATAAAATCGATGCGGAGCATCCGCATGATGCGGATGTCGGCCAAGTCGGAACGTATTAGCCGCGGCGCCGGCGGCGTAAGTGCTATGTAATTTCGTCATTATATATAACAAAATCGTCTAGATCCCGAAAAGTCGGCCAAGTTACTGTTTATTAAATAAAACGCGCCTATTCTTGCTCAAATACTAAACGTTTCGTTTTTTTTAAATAAAAAATGCTAAAAATGTAATATTTGACGTTTTTTAAGTACCAAATCTTGACATCCGCGGATGTGAGGCTTTAAATATCCGCATCCGCATCCGCGGATGTGAGGCTTTAAATATCCGCATCCGCATCCGCGGATGTCAAACAATCTACATCCGCAACATCCCTGCTCCATAGGACATTTTGGTTGTCCCTTGGACAAAAACGATGTGATAAGATTTTTTATAGGGTCTGAAACAAATTCAATAAAGTATCAGAATGCACTAACGTACCTATATTGTTAGTGATTTCTGATATTTTATTAAATTTGTGTCATTTAGTACCCTCTTTAAGGTTTATTATTAATATTTCCATTAGACAACCAGATATGTCTATGGGACAGCTTAGTTGCCCCTAAATTGAAAAACACATATCTTTATTTTTTTCGTTTTAAATTCGAGCGCAGTTCATATTTTTTGTAGATACCATAACACAATATAAAACAAAGTAGCAGGAGCAATTTTCTTTCATTACTGTAACTATTTCGCGTTTAGATAAAAAGTTCCGATTATGTAAAATAAGAGTTGTCCAGAGGACTATTTTTATAAAGATAAAAAATTATACTGCATTGTTTAATTAATGTAAGTAAAATAATTGATAAACAATAATTGATGTCTAATTTGACTAAAAATACGTTTGGATAGTCCAGGGGACAGGGCAGATTTGGGCTGGTGAATTTTTTTCGTCAATATCACTAAATTCTTAAAGAAACAGCTCTGCTTTATACATATAATAAACAAGAGATAGATAAATATGGACAATAAGAAAAAAAATACATAATTTCATCATGTGGACATTTAAAAGTTGATTCACCCATAAATATGGACAATAACAAAAAAAAATAAAAATCCATAATTTCATCATGTGGACATTTAAAAGTTGATTCACCCACCCGCAAAAATTCGAAAATGAGTACCATGACGACTTTTACGAAAATTGCACAGCCGCCATCTTGGTTCCAAAACGAACATTGTTTTTAAGTCTGCATCCCGAAAAAAATTGAAAACATATATTATCACGACTTGTATAAAAAAGTGCAGATGCGCCGTCTTGGTTCCAAAATGAACATTGTTTTTAAAATCTGCATCCTCAAAAAATTTGGAAACAAGTATCATCACGACTTGTATGAAAAAGTACAAGACCGCCATCTTAGATTCCTTAACGGACATTATTTTTGAAATCTGCATCCCCAACAATTTCGGAAATGAGATAAATGACTTTTACGAATAAGTGCATACGGCAGCGGCAGGTATAAAATTTGCAATAGGTAGATTGCGTAGCAGTGGATTGCGATTTCCAATATGGCAGATATTGGATTCCAAAATTGTCATCAATTTTGAAATCTGCACCCTCAAAATTTTCATAAACGACATTTACGAATATTTACAGAAAAATCCATGAACCTATATATCGCAAATGTTTGTAATATACCGGGTGTTTCGTATACCAGGAGCAATATTGAAATTAAACTGTAGGCTTTACTCCTCAAACTGATTGACATTTGTTCAGGAACTTAAAAATAACTTATCTTTTGGTTTTTATTACACATCAGTTTATTCTCAGATGCAATATATTGCAAATTTTGTTATTTTTAAGGCATGACAAGCAATGTCAAACACTCTGATAGTGATGACAGCGTATATTGAATATATTATTTAATTTGTATGAAAAAAGAGAAAATCTAAGGTTTTCCATGGTCTAATAAAACATGGTCTTCCATTCCCAGAGTGACACGGGCCTACGTCACAATAACATTGCCACTTTATTTCAACATAACATGTTACATGGGTACATTATACCTATGGTTAATAAGTTAAAATATTTCTTTATAATTTTATAATTTTCATTTATATGTATTTTAGCTTAAATTTTACAATAACACGTCATTTTTAATTACTCGTTAGCAATATCTTCCGATTCACGAAAGAAATTTCAGACTTTCGGGTAATTCTGTTTATACTACTGGCAACACAGGATAGCGCTGTGCACATTTGACAATTCGGATCTAGATAACTTCATGCCCTGACCGTCATCCTTGTCGAACGCGTGTTAATTGTTATTTCCTTCTCGCTCAGTGTCAGCAGTCGCAGTGTTTTCCAAACTTTTCACGCCGTAAGCTTGGTAATTAATGTGTAGCTGTGAATTAGTTTTTCAAACGTTTGTCTTGTATAGATAAATAAAGTTTAATTTAATACATTAATTTAAGACAAACACTATGTTATTTTCAATTTTTTGCTTTTTTACAAATCATACTCATAGGAGTCGTAGGTGAGATCAATAATCAAACAAATGGTAAAACTTTAGTTACCATAAATTGCACTTAATAATCAAAAATTCAACAACAAACAATAAAGACAATATAGGTGCATGCGTAGGCGCCAGCGATGTGTTATGCTGTAGTGTATTTCTTTAGGTATTTTACAAAATGTAATCAAACCACAATTATTATAGTATTTTTTTAGGCAAGAATATTCAAGTAAATTTAACTCGATGTGAAAACCTTACAGAAGTTTTCATCATTCAGGCCTTTAACATCTTGACAGATGATTTATGCAGCGTCTGTAAGCGAGGAACAACGTCTCTCGTAACCAGTAACTGTTAACTTCCCGTGTTGTTTTCCTCACCGCGGAAACGGTGAGGGTGAATTGACCTCTCCACAGACGCTGCATCGCCCGGCACGCTATTTGACGATACAGGGTTGCCCAGGACCTGTACCATCCTCTCGACCTCCCCAGCTTGGCCCGCAGGAATGGCATGCCAATACGTGCGGAACCACCAGGTTCCAACAGGAGCCAACAGAAGTTTTACTACCTACGTAATATTAATACTTACTCAACATAACAATGAAGCTGCTAAAATTGTGCTATTTTGCTTAGGAATATATCGCGATGATTTGATTAATCAATAGTAGGTAATTTAGTTTTGTAATATTTGCTACTACATGGCCCTATTGAAGACCCTAAAACGAGACGAATTCTTGAGACATTTGAGGTTAGTAGTTCAGCCCACGCAGTGCAAGTGTTATTTATACGTCATAATTCCATAGGGGTTTGACGTTTAAAATAACACTTGCACTGCGTGGGCTATCAAAATCGGTGCAGTCTTTTCTTGGTCTAACTCTAGAGGACGGATCAAGGCAGTTTTTCATATGGTTGGTTAACTAATAAATGTTTTAGGTACTTGAAAATGTAAAAAAAAACATTGTTTACATTTATTTTACTACTTAAAGAAATACACTATAGACACATCACGTGTTATACGCGTGTTTTTTTTTTACTTATTACATGAGATTTATTTCTCGAGTTCTCGAGGCATTGAGTTTTTTTTTCCCGTCTCGACCAAGGACAAATTTCTCGAGATTTCCCGCCCCGAGAATTCTCGAGCAGAAACCTACTATTTGTTGATTTATATCATATAATTACAAAAATATTAAATTAAAACATATTTTGTTTTATTTCACTTAAACCTTGCGTGCGTTATTTGGAAAATAACAAAATGTTGGCGTCGGAAAGACGCTAAAAACAAATTTACCAACTTTCTAAGAAATAATTGCATAATGTGGTGCAGTGTAATAACATGTAATGTGGGTAATAATAATGCGTAAATCTTTTATTTTCATCAGTAAATTTAAAGGTTTCAGACACTTAACATAAATTCCCTAGGAAATTTCTATGCAATTTAAGAGAACTTACGGTAATTTACGGTAACTTATAGAAATTTACGTTTTAATCATGTTTAAAGTAATGGCTCTTGGCACGAGGATAAAGTACTTTGGAATGTGTAAATCTTTCGTTATTACAAAAAATTCGATTCCCATATATAAAAACAAAGTTATTAAGTAAATTGCAATTTTTGGTAATATTACCGTAATCTTTCCGAGAATATTCTCTCGATCGGAAATATTCTCTGCAATTTCCCATCACTATTGACCACTAACTGAAATTATAGTTGTATCGCCATCTGAATATCATTAATGAAAAAAAATCCCCAGAATTACCATAGTATGGAACTCCTATACTAGTTACCAGCACACGTGTCTGTGTAGGGCGCTCCACGGGTTAATTTGGTTGTTAGTTTTAACAAATTTACTGATTTGCGTACACTGCATTCTGTTGGCTAAGTAAGATTTAAGTCAATCATTTGCCTGGCCTCTAAGTTTCATTAGCATATAATTTATTGAGATGCTCGGCATGATCAATTAAGTCAAATACCTTTGTCATGTCGAGGAAAATTTCCATAATCGGTGACTTATTAAAGTTTTGAGTCACAAATTTGACACATTCAAAACAAGCCAATTCTGGATTTAGTCCTTTACGGAACCAAAATTGGTCAGGGTGTACAATATCATGTTTAGTAAGGAAGTTATTATTGTCTTTTGTTAATAAAAAGCTTTTTCTATTAATTTTAATATTATTGGGACAATCATTATTGTGCTGTAATTACACTGTAAAACTACGATCTGTAATTATTGGGATCGTTACTTTAAGATCGTCAAACGAAGCTTTAAGCTGTTCTGGGAAAAAGCCTTGACTGAAGGATAAATGTACATGAGCAAGAGGTCTGCTTAAAAATAACCTACTTAACTTCACTAGTTCGGTTGAAATATCGTCAATACCAAAAGTTTTACTATTACTCAACTACTGTTGGCATTAAGAACATCGTATTATGGACTATTCTCAACATTTAGTTTGGTTGTTAACTTATTAAAATTACTTAATCGATAAAATGATTAATGTAGGATAGTACATTACCTATATCTTACTAATTATTATTGGTAGATCTTATAATTCATTTTTAAAGTAATTATATCTGTTGTCTGATCTAAATTTGGTACCTGCGTGGGTATATGACATTCCAGGTTGCTTTACATTTATATATTATTATTAGAAGATACATATATATTTGCTATTGCAATTTGTGTATACATTTTTTTAATATCTTACCATATTTTTGAAGAGTTTATTGTTTGGCAGATAACCTCTTAATTCCCTTTTGTCGATGATGATGATGATGATAATGATGGGAAAACACAGATCGAAAAAAGTCTGAATAAGACACAGGATAATTAAACGCTTCCTGAGCGTTGTTCGAGCTAATAACTTCACAAAAGAAGAGAGCCTCAGAGCCTTTATACTATCATGAAACTTTCGAATGTTAAATCAACAATAAATCCTTTTCAGTTCAATCCAGGTCGTACCAGTCTTGATTTCATTAATGTTTAAGGTGACAGGTCATAATCTGATAATTCAAGTTGGTGGGTGTCAGTTAGCATTACGCACACATTAATACATAAATCCTAGTTGGTGCTTTTATGTGCATTGCCATGTTAAAACTTCTCATTATACTTGATAGCTCCTTTGTAGATGAATTATCTTTTAGAGTGTCTATATTCCGATCACCATAAACAACAATATTTCTCTATTTGAGTGTTAAAAATTGAAGTAAATTATTATCAAGCTTGTGAGGAAAAACACAGTAATGGGACTGAGTTTTTATGGTATTCTATAAATTGTAATTGTTATGCAGTAAATGCTAGTTGTTTCAATGCCGCAACATTTAAAAATGAAAATAAAAAAGGTTTAGTGAGGCAAATTAAAGTAGAAGTTTGACGCTAAATGTGGAATCATAACCTTATCCTCATTTTATTGTTCGGTATGAAATAATTATTTACTGTTGAGTGGAGAAGTGACGAAAAAGAAATTGTTAGTAGTCTGCTACTAATTGTATTACCAGTTCTAACTGACATGAGTTTATTTTCAGTGTTTGGAGTGTGTCCTCACGTCTACGGCGACGTGTACTAGGGTGATTCACTTTTGTATGGAGAAAAAAAGTTGTAATATTTTTCCTGACTTTGCTCACCAATGGAGTCTCCCCACACTAAAAACTATCTATTTCAATTTTCAAAAGAATCGAATAACGTTTAGAGGTTGCACAAGTTGAAAAGGTAGAGTGAGAACCCCATACATTGCGTGAAAATGAACTATGTTCTAAAATGACAAAATATAATGAACCGATACTGAAATCGAATGAGAAAACTGAATTTTGCGTCTAAAACACGATAAAAGCACTTTTCCTTTGGAAAAAGGTGGAAAAACTGAAAAATCTTAATTGGAACATTTATCGAGTAATAAAAATCCAAGTTTACTACTAATTTTAAAATTTATTTATATGTAGAAGGTTCAGTATCACACTACTCTCCGCTTTGATGATAGCCGCTTAAACCATTTTCTACCCTCCGATGTACAGTCGTTGGTTATTTGAAAAATCTTTGTTGATGATGTGCAACCTCTAAATGTTGACCAATTTTAATTTTTTTTAACGTATAATATTGTTTTATCAGTTAGAACAAGAATTCGAGCAAAGTCAGACGAAAATCGAAAATTCGGAAAAATGAAACACCCTAACGTGTACACATAAGACGGAATGTGTGATCTCGTCTACGGTGACGTGAGTAAGAAGGAATGTGTGATCTTGTCTACGGTGACGGATACACATAAAAAAAAAGAAGGTATGTGTGATCTTGTCTACGGTGACGGACACACATTGAAAAAAAAGAAGGTATGTGTAATCTTGTCTACGGTGACGGATACACATTAAAAACAAAGAAGGTATGTGTGATCTTGTCTACGGTGACGGACACACATTAAAAAAAAGAAGGTATGTGTAATCTTGTCTACGGTGACGGATACACATTAAAAACAAAGAAGGTATGTGTGATCTTGTCTACGGTGACGGATACACATGAGATAAGGAGTGTGTGATCTCGTCTACGGTGACGTGTACACATAAGAAGGAGTGTGTGATCTCGTCTACGGTGACGTGTACACATAAGGAGTGTGTGATCTCGTCTACGGTGACGTGTACACATAAGAAGGAGTGCGTGATCTCGTCGACGGTGACGTGCACACTCGCAAAGAAGCGACGTCTACGCTGAAGAATTGTGTGATTAAATCGACGATGATGAGTGTGATTTCTGAAATAATTGCTTGCATCATTATGTTATATCAAAGTGATACATTGCCATAGAAAGTTTTATTTCATTTTAGTTTTTTATATGCTTATTAATGATGTATTGTATGAGATTAAAGTTACATTTTGGAATACTAGTTTTGTTGTAATGTGGGGCGTCGCAGGGTAGTAATTAATACTAATAACGTCTGCTGATTACTGAACATCTTTATTAAGTAAATTCGTGCTTATATACTAGTGGCCTACGTGAGTGGCATTTACGTGACCTTTACATAAATGTAATTAGAATTATTGTTCATTTTATTAAATATATTTTCTATTTCTTAAATGTCACCTTAAATGTCACATGACGTGTTGACCCTAATACTCAATACGTCATGTGCCTACTCACCGTACACCTTCCCCGTTTTTTTTTGAGACAAAAATAGGTTACAATATATTTTTGTCGTAATTACAATATAAACAATAACTTAATCTTAGACATTAATTTCTAACTATTCCAATATGTGTTAATCTTACAATTTAAAACAAAACGTATATGCATATAATAGTTATACAAACAAAAACACTAAAACTAGCTTTAAAAAAAAAACATACATGGTTATTTAAAATATTAAATAGAATATAATTTTAATTAGGTATCTATGTTATATGTTAACTAAAGTAATGTAACGGATCATTTTAATAAGTTGATTAAAGATAAATTACGGTTTAAACAATTAAAGGTTTACAATGTTGAAAATATTTATTTTATTTTTTTTATTTTATTTATTTCCACACATACAAATATCATTACAGGCAGAACCCAATGCGATACTGTTGCAAAAAAAAAAACTCAAACATAAACAGACAAACAAAAACAAGTACATACCTATATCTAACAAAAACATTTTTTTTTTTACATAACATACTAATCTATTCACTATTATAACAAAGAGTTAATAATGCGTCTTTTGTGAATTCACTCATCGTACATGAGAATAGGTCTATATGCGTGGCTATGATATATGCTATTATAATTACTGTAATTGTAAATTTTATTTAGTTATTAAGTTTAGTTATTAAGTAACATGTCCTGTATTGTATACCCTAGCAGGGTGTCATGCACCTACGAAGACTAAAATGTAAGACCTATTGTACTGATGAGCATGAGAACAATGGATTAAATGAATATGAATATGAATATGAATATGAATATGAATATGAGGTTCAGGGCAAAGAATATAATACTCACTAGGAGAAGAACGGTAACTCCATACAAAAAAATGTCCCCAACCGTTTATACGTTTATACTAGTGGCGCCGTCTTTGTGTACCAATGGAACTAAAGTTGACAACCGGTTTAGCCTGGCGGGTATTGGTAGGTAGTAATTCTGTTGATAAACATATTTGTTATCTTCATATCACGAAATATATGCAAGATGCAAATATTACCCCTTGTTTGTGGTATTATCAATTGATTTAAATAAAAGGCATGTTTATGTTTATAACATTATATATATTATTTATTAAAAAATGTTTTACATATAAAAATATACACTGAAAACTGGCAACTGGCAACTTAATAAAAAAATAGACATTAATAAAGCGCATTCACAAAGTTTTCAGTACCTTTTATACAAATAACATTAGGCATGCCTACCTATTACACTTTACACACAGATACACTACACTTTACATACGGCATTTTACACAGATTTCCAACTTGTATTCATACATTTCTTCACGGTTAATTAATACGCTTTCCAGATGCGTTATGACTCGGTTCCTTCTGAACCCACTAAAGTTGTAAATTTCACTCTGGCTGCTTCAACAGCCGTTGCTCCGCATTTAGCACATTTTCTATGTGCATTGCTGTAATCCATGTAGGTACAGACTTACAGTCTTAAGTGGTACGTAGCGGTACACGTTGTATGTATTATTTAAAGAGTTAATAAATAAAATTTTCGTTATGAACTTTAACCACAGCAGTTGGACAGAGTCATTGACAAATATATATTTTATTATGGTGGGTAGACGTACCTACCCTCCATATATTTTATGAACATTGATAAAGACAGTTGGAAGCAAATATTCATTATAAAACTTAATCGCATGTAATTAAGTTTTAAGCGTTTTAAGTCCCGTTTTATGATTAATATTGTATAAAATTCGTGATAATTTAAATCAGAGTTGGGAGCAATGTTGCTGTAGAAAAATGTTTTTATTTTTATTACTCGCAACTTTTTCCCGGAGGCCAACGCACACATAGAAGATTAAGGCGCACACATGCGCAATTATTTGGGGACATAACTTTCTTAGGAAGTGAACAGGCCTTGGTTCAGGGTACGCACGGCGCGCGTCATCGGCGCCTCGCGCAGCAGGTTGGTGCGCGCGCGCGGCACAGCCAGCAGCCCGGGCTGCCGGCGCGCCACGCAAGCGCGCGGAACACAAATACCCACCGACCCCAATATATCCGCATTGTATATCTTTCCTCTAAGCAGCTTAAAGATATATGTAACGAGTGCTAGCTCCCTTCTGACTTTCAGCTGATTGTATCCGACCATGCCTAAAATAAACAATGTCGGATACATCAGCGGATAAAACGGGTAGACACCGTATTGCCTCATATACATATACCTAATAAACTTATTCTGTATCCGCTCTAACATAAAAATATACTTTGCTTCGTGTGGAGCCCATATTTCAGCATTGTATTCCAGCTGGCTTCTAACCAATGCATTATATGTACAAAGATGTTATAGCCTTCATATTTGTGAATCCATTAGCCATCCTTAGTACAAAACCTAGATTCCTGAATGCTTTTTTACAAATATTCGAAATGTGATTTCGAAACGTTAACTCAGTGTTAAAACTAACTCCTAGATCCCTTACTTCTGTGACTCTAATCATTACATCTCCATCTACCTTATAACTATTTTGAATGGGAGTACGCGCCCGAGAGAAAGAGATAGTCATACATTTTTTGGTATTAAATTGTAAAATATTTTTCTTGCTCCACTGTACGACTCTGTCGATATCCGCCTGCAAAGTTTTACAGTCATCCTCACTATTTACCGCCAGGGACAACTTAAGGTCATCTGCGAATAATAAACACTTTGCATCTTTTACTGTTTTAGGCAAGTCGTTTATCATTAATAAAAATTCGAGAGGCCCTAAATTACTGCCCTGGCTTACGCCTGATCTAGTAAAATAAGGTTTCGATCTGTGCCCTTCATATTCTACATATTGCTGTCTGTCCCTCATATAGTCTGCAAAAAAACCAAGTAAGTGGGGGGTAAAACCGAAGCCTGCCAACCTTGACAACAAGACGTCGTTATCGACGAGATCGAAAGCTTTTTTGAAGTCAAAGTAAGCAGTATCGGCTTGACCCCCGCTATCTACTATAGGTATAATCTGCGCTACGTGACTCAGAAGATTGCTGGCCGTACTTCGTGTCGGGCGAAACCCGTGTTGCGCGTCCGCGAGCTGCGCGCTCACCTGCTCGTATACTCGCTTGTGAATAGCCGATTCAAATACCTTTGCCGGTGTTGACAGAACCGCCACCGGTCTATAATCCTCTGCCTTATCTCCAGATCCACCTTTCGGTACCGGTATTACTCGAGTAATTTTCCAAATTTCTGGGAATACTTCTAACTTAAGACAGAGGTTAAAGATGTGCAATAGCGGCTCTGCCAGCACCATTCTACAGTCCCTAAATACGTACGATGGAATACCATCCGGACCTGCCGATTTTTTTGGCTTAAGTTTTTGAAGGGCTCGCCGCACGTCCTGTATATCTAGTCTGTCAACCTGAACCCGCGCCGCGCTGTTCTCGGTGCCCGCTGCCACTATTGCGGCACTTACCTCCAACTTTGGCTCCTCCACGCTGTACACGGAGTGAAAAAACCTAGCAAATTCCCTACTTACTTGTTCACTGGACAGCGGTTCTCCATTCATTAATATTGATGTTTTCGTACCTCTGCTGCTTCTTTTTGATTTCATATAATTCCAAAATTATTTAGGATCTTTTGCCATATGACTCTGTACCCGGTCTCGATAATGTTCATGCGCTTGCTTTATCTTATTTTTCAATCGAGCCCTGCACTGAGTAAACGCTTCGTAATCTAAGGTTGATTTACTAGATTTATACTTTTTATGAAGGGTAGCTTTAACTTTGATATTCCGAATTATCTCCCCCGTGTACCACTCAGGATAAATGCACATGGTTCCTCCCCTCTTTTGCCTTTTTTTTGGAACACACTCATCTATTATTGAATAAAAAGTATCGTAAAAATAAATTAAACTCTTATCTAAATCTAAATTATACAAAGGTGTCCAGTCAACTGCAGCGATTTTTGAATATAAAAGTTGAAAGTCAGCTTTGTTAAAGTTCCATTGAGTTTCTATATCGGGGGCAGGTTCATTGTTGCATTGCGGGGTATGCCGAGCACCGCACCGCCCGCGCCGGCGCACGCTCACCGCCAGCGGCGGGTGGTGCGCGTCCACCGGCACGAGTGGCGCCGTCGCCGCACGTACGCGCACCTCCGACCCCTCCACTAATTTGTTAAAAACTAAGTCCAAACAACGACCGTTACAATTATTTATTTCATTACTCTGAGTGAACCCACAAAATGTCACAAAGAAATCGTAATATGCACCTATACCTTTTGAGCATGAATGTAAGTTAAAGTCCCCTACCACTATCACATCGCTATACTTACTACAATATTGTTCAATTATTCTAAACAATAACATGTATTCATTGTCATTACTGTTTGGTGGTATATATACGACGCACAAAAAAAACAGAAACTTCTTACGTAAGTAAACAGTAGCACCTGCTAGTTCGAACACATGTTTGTCGATATCCACGTTATCGGGAACCGGTACTCGCCGCAGCTCGAGTCGTTGTGTGGCCACGAGACACGCGCCGCCCTGCTTGCGCCCGTCCGCTCGATCGCACCTTACAATGCTGTAACCAGGCGGTATTATTTCCGCATCATAAATGGATTGGTTTAAACCTGTTTCAGTGATTGCAATTATGTCGGCGTCTAAAGACTCCACCCCCATAGAAAACTCGTCTAATTTTGTTCTTAGGCCTCTGACGTTTTGATAGTATATATCAATAGTGCAGTTATTCTTGGGTTCGATTTTTCTGGGGGCGACGAAACCAAACCCATTCGCAGAACTCGATATTTACTGGCCAGTTTTCCTGTTGAGATAAAACTTCATATTTGCTTTCCGGAACTCCTATAATAAAGGAGGCATAGTCCCTTTCCGTTCGTTGTTTTATTTTTTCCACTTTAACCGATACGTCAGCTCCACAAATACTTTTCACATAGTTTTCCAAGCTTTTTTCTTCTGTGTCCTTCTGCAATCGCCAAACATGTAGATACTTCTTTTTTTCCATACCTCTTATGTCATTCACGGTAGTACTTCCTCCTCTTTTCACTTCGCTGTTAGGGTATCTACTTCTTTTGTGCTTTACCGTTATCCAGTCTCCATCCTCTTCTTTTCCCTGTGCCGCCTTCTGAAGTTCATTTCTCGGGTTTACTTGAGACGCGTTCGAGATCTGATTTTCCTTACTGGTACCTAAACTAGCGGGTTTCGTGGCCCCACACTGTGTTTGAGTATTAATATTCAGATTATTATTTTTCTTGGCTGCTTCCACAAATGACAGTGTTGACGTTGATGGCGATAATTGCAGTTGACTTTCTTTTAATTGTGATGCTTCATTTTCACCGACCTTTTCCGACATGGGTACCATGGGTACCGATGGCGATGACACGGGGCTTTTTATCTTACTTAGAAGCCTATTCTCTCTTTTTTGTGTAGAACTGCTTAGATTAAGACGTTTTTGTAACAGCTCATTATTTTCGAGAAGAATATTCATTTGTTTTTCTAATATATCCACTTTATTTGCTTTTTCTTGAACTACCTCCATTATTTTTCTTAATTCTTTCAATTCATTTTCTGTTGAGATAAATCTGTTTTGAAGCTCGGAATACTGCTTACTGATCCCATCCATTCGCGATAGTATTTCTACACAGAAATCCTTCCTTCCTTCCTTTCAAATATTTGACTTAACATATACATATAATTAAAATAATATAATAATAATTAATATATAATTAAAAAAAATTTGGTTAACATATGACAGATTAATAGGTACTTAAAATTATTCTGGTCTATATTCTAAATGTAATTACAATATTTAGTTTTCAGTTTCCTGTTACGTATTTCTACTTTGTTATTAAATTACAATAAACACCTTGGTGTCATTTATTATTTTGCTTACTCTGCTATTGAATATCCTAAAGGTTACATGACTATATTTATCTTATAGCTAAAAGTGCGGTATTGACATTTAGTATGTGCCTTACTTATAATTATTCCTATGTAACATTAGATTTAATACTGTAAACAATACGTCGCTTGCTTTCTTATGTTCTAATAAGGAAGATGGAGATCCTTTTTTGGATTCTGTCGGCTTGGTAAGTTTAAATGTGATCAGTTTTAAATTGCATTTTATAAAATAAGAAAAGTGGATTGTTAGATTATTAGATCAGTTCTGTCGCTTGCTTCGCGGATTTGTGTCGGTCGATCAGGGAACTTGCAATTACGTTTGAATTTGACTTGTGTGTTTGTGTGAGTTTCTCGTGTCTGGTGTGCCGAAGAGGTGAGTTTTAATAGTAATAGTGCTTTGTTCTGTTTTGGTGTACAATGTTTTCTTTTCCTGATACTAATATTTTAAAATTTTGACCTTGGTCTTGAAATACTGTGTAGGGTTCCGTGTATACTGGGTCCATGTTATCTCTATCTTCCTTTTTTTTATTAATATTAAGTCTCCTACTTTTTATTTTATATATTTTTTTAATATTTTTGTTTTTCAAGTTGTTTTGTCTTAATTAAATTATGTCTAGCGTCCTCCTGGGACTTTTGCAATCTATACTTAAGTTCTATAGAATAAGAGTTAAAATTATAAATTTGGTCTATTTGTTATATAAAATTACGGTTTAGTGTAAACTGATATTTTTAGATGCCGAAAAGTATGATTATTTGAAAATTTGTTATATAATTTTGATACTATGTCATTGGCAATGTAATGGTTGCATTAATATGTGTGTGTTGTTTTTATTTTTGTGCTGTATGACTGGGTTTTTTTTTTTTACAAGATGTTCTTACTTATTGGTAATATTTGTAACCTGATTTTGAATAACAGTATATGGCTCTTTTATACATTGGGTAATAATAACTATGTGGTTAAAAGGATTTTTCTACATTGATGACGAAAAACTCGTATTGTAGCATAATATACCTAATACTTATCATATAATTTTTCGAGTGAAATAAGTTTTGTTTTCTTTTATTTATTTATATATATGTTTTTTTTTATTACATTGACCTGTTGTAGGTATGGCAAGTAGGTTGTTAGGTATCTTTGCGAATTCTCTTCGACATGTTAACTGGTCATTAACTCACTAATTTATTATTACATTTTGGACACAATACAACGTGTATTGTATTTACATTTTATATATAAAGTATTTTATGTGATTTAATTGTGTTTTTTTTTATTTACTTAACTTATTTTTAATTAAGTATGTATTTTTATTTTTATTTAATTGATTTGTTTATTGTTATCACTGTAATTGTAGGTATTTATTTAATGTTGGTATTACGTTTATTTTTTTTTTATAATTAATATTCTTTGTCTTAATTTAGTTTTATTCATAAATATATTTAGTACATAATTTATTATATTATTTATTTATTTTCTTTTCATTTAAATTTATTTATTTATTTGGGTAAAAATCATTTATTTCCTTTTCTGTTTTGATTGATAGTTGTTTTTAGGGTTCCGTACCCAAAGGGTAAACGGGACCCTATTACTAAGACTTCGCTGTCCGTCCGTCCGTCCGTCCGTCCGTCCGTCCGTCCGTCCGTCCGTCCGTCTGTCACCAGGCTGTATCTCACGAACCGTGATAGCTAGACAGTTGAAATTTTCACAGATGATGTATTTCTGTTGCCGCTATAACAACAAATACTAAAAACAGAATAAAATAAAGATTTAAATGGGGCTCCCATACAACAAACGTGATTTTTGACCAAAGTTAAGCAACGTCGGGAGTGGTCAGTACTTGGATGGGTGACCGTTTTTTTTTTTGCTTTTTTTTTTTGTTTTTTTTTTATATGGTACGGAACCCTTCGTGCGCGAGTCCGACTCGCACTTGCCCGATTTTTTATTTAGTATAATGCTATATTTGATTTTTATATGTAAGTATATATTTTTTTTACAGGCTGTTTTTTTAACACATGTTTATATTAATAAACATATTATGTGTCCAAGGACCTTCATGCAAGGTAACTCGACCGTATCATGATGTCTCAAGGATTTAGTGCTTGTAAAAAAATGCTATTCTAATGTGTTATAGTGTCTATTATTTTCCCTGGGGTTTTCATTTATTATTTTCAGAATTCTTGCTCGTGATTTGTGGAAAATTTGTTTATTATTGTAATAATTGATCGCCAATGAGCCATTTTGTAATGTCTGCATTGTGACCTAATAATGTAAGCTGACTTTGTGATACCTGTCACCTGTCTTTTAAAAAGTACACAGCGCCTTTTAATAGCGCTCTCGGTCGGCCGACCTTTTTTACATACAACATATTTATTAAGGATACAAAATTTTATTATTTATTATAGCGCGCTAATACATATTACGCGTAATATGTATTGCCACACAGTTGTTTTCACACATCGGAACAACAAAAAACCTTTCCGTGTGCCCAAGGACCGCTGCAATTGAGAGCTCGCTCGAATTGTTTAGGTTTCAAGGGTTATTGCCTGGTTGTATCCTGGTGTACCTTGCTTACATTATTTATTTTCACGAGCTACCCCGTTTTGAAAGGAAATCATCATTTTGAAAACTTAAAGCATATAAGAGTCACAATACCTTTTAGTTGATCAGACTAATCGTTGGTTGCAACACTTATCTGTTTTAGCTCTTTCAATGTGATGTTTATATATTTCCTTCCCTTTTATTTTGTTTATTTGTCTTTCATTATATTTATTTGATACCTACTTGATTTTCATATTATATGTTGTAAATAATTTTCAGTTTAAAACTCTAATAATGCGTCAAATGTATGAACTGTTTATGGTTATTTTTTTTTCCTTCAATTTATGTACTTGAAAATTTGAGATGACATGGCATGTGTTGCATGTACATCCGTATTTGTTGACGTGTGACGAGAACGCGTGACGCGGCCTTCACAAGTCTGGTGCATTCCATTAATCGTATGTTTAAGTAGATTAGCAGTTAGTGTTGATATGTATTACTTTGTATGTTTTGTTGGCAATTTCTTGGATGTGAGTATTGATGTTCTAATTTAATTTTTGTATTATTCATTATATTCGGATATTATAAGGATATGAGAGTGGTGAGCTGATGGCATTTTCTTATTTTTATGCAATAATTAATTAGTATAGTAGTAGATTCGTGGCTTGAATATTATTGATATATATAAATGTAAGTTAATGTAAGTTTGTTATTTATTTACTTTAGATTAAAAAAAAACAAAATATTTACTCAGATTGGCTATACATTTTGATTGACGATTGCCATGACATGTCATAATAATAAGTTATACTGTTAAAAAAAATGATTTCAAATTTTTAAATTGAATAGATAATAATAATAATTAAAAAGAAATAGTCAGAATAGATAGAAATAGATGGAATAGAATTTGCATTAAAGGTACTAAAGTATGTATGTATGTAAGTTGAAATAATTTGACCTAAAATAATAATGATATTCTGTGTAAAAATAATGTGTTGACTTGTAAAATACTTCTATTTTACCAATAAAAGTTTGATTGAATGATTGTAATAGTAAAATTATTAGATTGTTTTTTTTTTTTTAAATACGAAATTAAATTGTAACTGGATATGAAGGCATTTGCGAACATATATTAAATATGTTACCTATTGAAAACGAAATGGTGTAAAAGCTAAATTTTTGAACGTTAAATTGGATAATAATTTGAAAAGACCATAAGCGATGTTGTTTAATGTGTGGAATAGGTAGTAGATTCTAGTGTTTGTCAGTTAGTCAAAGTTAATGTTAGGTTAGTTTGTTAGTGGTTTTGTCTTTATGTTGGGAAATGGGTTTCGTTTGGAAATGTTAGGTTAGTATGTTAGTATTAGTGTTAGTGGTGGGTGGTGGGTTAGTGGGTTATTTTGTTTTGAAACGAATCTAAATAATGATATTATGATGTTAAATGTTAGTGTTATTGTTAGTTATGGGTGGTGGTGGGTTAGTGGTTTGTTTTGTTTTAAACGAAGCTAAATAATGTTATTATGTCGTCAATGTGAGTGTTATTGTTGAGGTGGTTTTTTTTTATATTGTGGTCTTTAAGATATATAATATAAGTTAATTGCAAAGATGGAAATAATGGAATGCACCCCCGTGTTAGTTATTTAATGTTGCTGATTGTTTTTTTTTTTGAGTTAACTTTTTGAGGTATGTTGTTTGTTTAAATTTTGTTTATTTGTTTTAATTAACGAATGATGCACTGGTTGAAATTAGTCGTCGAAGGAGAGCGTTGGTGACATGCTGCTCGTCGTTTCCGCTTCGGTCTTCGAGATATCTTGTATCAAGTAGGGTCGATGTCGTCTTGAGGTGCCGTTTGCTCGTCGATTCGAGGTGTTGGTTCTTCTTCGTCTGATTCGCTGCCGGTTTCGTCCAGTTGATATATTTCTCTTGCTGCTTTGATGAATTCGCCTTTGTCGTCTGCCATGTTGATCCACTCACATGTGCGTCCACCGTCCTATAAGTTTGTTACTAGGCCACTGGCAGTGAATGCATTAATAGCACTCGACACAATAAACTTAATATAAAATAATAATAAAGAGTATACACACGCACTCAACACTTTCAACTTTTTAGCAATTAACACATTAAATTGTTTACATTATTTTAGACACTTACAGCATCAGATGTCGACAGTAGTTTAATCACGCTAGGACATACAAAATTGGATTTTAGCACTGCACAACACAGACACTTCTAGCACAAGTAGGGTTTGCATGACGGATCCGAAATGTATGCGAATATCCGCGGATCCGGATCCAGATCCGGATAATTTCATACATTTCGGATCCGGATTGCAAACCCTAAGCACAAGAAAACCGCAAAAACACATAGAGTTTGCACACCGACATACAAATTTACTTCGAGCATAAGATACTTGCACTATCACTTTAATTTAAAAAACACGAATTCAATAAAAAATAGAGAAAAATATTTTAATAGAGTTTCAATTGGATTGACTGTTAAATAATGTGATTTGGTAGTTAGGGCTAAAGACCCATGACATCCTCTTCCCGTTCCGGTACCTATCTTATCCATTTACGGTCATACATACTTGGTATCTCTTTGTTTGCAACTCGTATCGATATTATAAAACAATTGTTTGGTATTATTTGAAGTCTCTACCAGCATCTCTATTATATTCCTTGCGTCCCGGCGTGGTGAAAGTAGCCGCGCCGCGTACCCTTTTTTTTGCATTTATTGTAACTGCACATGTTGTGATGGGCTAAGACCCTTTAAGCGGTGACCGCTTTGACTTTTGCGGGGCTTTGTATTTTGATTCGTTTGTTTGAGCCGACTCTCTTCCGTATTTTGCTCGCCTTTTACAACCCTTTACAATCGCCCAATATGCCTCACACTCGTTGTACATTGAGATCAGTGGGTTCCGTAAGAGGTCCCTTCTTTCCCTTGTTGCAGCCACCTTCAGGCATAAGCTTATTTCTTACTCAATGACCTCTATCCTAACCCAGTCAAGTACTAAAGGTAGGAATAAAATAAGGTTGCCGCTATACACGCACATGAGACCGCCACTACAGTATCTAAAGTAACAACTTCCACCAACCAAACTTGTGCGAAAGAAAATAATTTGTGTACTGAACCCACCGAGCTTGTCCCAGATATGCATCATCCCTCGTGCCTCGTGAGAGCCCTATAAATCGTTAATTTAGAATAAAATTGGGATGGTATAGTAACGACGAAATTAACATAGAGTTCGTTTATTAACCTGCGTCTTTCGGTAGACTAATAGTTGCCTGTTTTTGGGCAAGGGTAAAGATAGTTATCTACATTTGCTCGTTGAAAGACAGCATACTATAGGTGCTCAACATAGTTCAACCACTGCTTCTACTACCTGCTTAAAACAAACATCTGCAATTATGCAGACTCGAACCACATGAACACGTTATTTAGAGGTAAAATGGAAAGCTCTCACCAGGTAACTTGTACTCTTGTCTTGACTTCGCTGAGGTTTAACTTCGGCGTATGCGCAGGGATTTTACACATTTTAAAATCCATATACGTCAAACCGGCATTTCTCGGGATAAGATATTTTAATAGAATCGAAACCGAAACAAACGAAACCCGCGCGGTCAGTTAAATAAAAAAAGAAACACGGTCCGGCCCGCACATCTGGCGACAAAATGGTATTGCACCGTACACCATTGAAAAACCTTCCTGGGACGCGTCCGACCTCGGTGACGGTCAAAACAAAACTCCCGTACATTGTTAATGTGTTTATTGTAAATAAATTCTTGATTGTTAAGAGATATAAAATAATTGTATGAGGCCATACGCCTTGTGTAGAATGGCCGAGCATTAACCGGAATGGGGACATTCCTACAACAGAATGGCCGTCTGTTAGCAACACTGGCGATCTTTAAAAATAAAACAAATAAAATGTGGGTAAGAATTGATTTTTAATAAAAAAATAACAGGCGGTTATTCTAGAGAGGCAAGATGATCGAGATGTAACGGCTGGTTCTTTGTTAAAATAATATAAGTTTAATTAATTGGAAAAGCAGAATACATTGATTTACAAATCAAAGGCTGTATATATTTCTGGAAGCAGATGACCTTTAATACTATGTTCGTTCTAAATGATCAACTTATCGATAAATGAATAGGGCTGTGAAAACAAAACATCGATGAACTTTATAAATGTTTTATTTAATGTGTGACCGGTAGTCGGACTCGTATATAGGTATGTTATTATTAGTACTCACTTTGTTACGCAGTCGATAAACTGGTGTTTAAGGCACAGGTCTTTCGTTACTGGGTGGTCTAGTATCAGTGTCTTCATTATGTCTTCGACGTTTGACGTTATTTTCAATGTCGCCAGTGGACATTAAAAGCATTCGTCTGGACTGCTTCTTAATGTATCACAATCACAGCCAAACCACAACACAATTATCCAATATTTCTTATAGCATATGAGATTTGCACTTTATTCACTCGTAAATAGAATAATAGTCTATCGAATATTATTTACACCGACTGCACTAGATAAACTAATCATAATTCTAGTACGGCTATCAGGTCATCGGGTATCAGGTCGAATAGATCTGATAACCGCACTAGGTGAAAAAATTTCCTTCCCTTTCGGTATGAGATATTGACCCGATAGGCTTTTATTATACCAATGTGCAATATTCAGAGAGACAATTCGCCTTTGTACCTTTATTTCTGTAAATATTATGTAAACCTGTGTTGTGTACAATAAAGTGATTACTACTACTACTACTACTACAATTCTAAATATATATTTGTCTCGTGTCTACTCCTTTGGAAATAGAAGATAGCTGTCCCGTACCAACGGTAGGAATAGTACTTTAAGTTACCGCCCCGCGGGATAGTTCATCATCGGATCTTACAGACCTGATACCGCAATGAACGTGTTAACAGTATCGATTACACATCAAACTAACTTAAGATCACTTCGATTTAAATGGATTATGAGAATGAAGAGAAATGGAGACAAAATGATCTCGCCTCAATTTCATTTCGCCACCCTTCCATCGAGTTGACATCACTGACTTCGTGGGAACCAGCGGTAACTTCCATTATATTCCGGTTTCCGGATTCTTGGACCACAGAATATCGTTAGAAGCAAGAAGAGATAATTATAAAGAGCGTGACATGGCCCATCGTGACGCCAAGCATCAAGCAACGCTCTATGGCAAGAGGATCCTGATTAATCCTGATGTGGCACGCAGCAAACCTAGCGACGGACTACTCTACTCAGCGCCCCCTACTAATCGTCGCCCTCTACGCTCGCCTTGTCGGCTGTGAGCATTTTCGCTCGCCACAATGGCTCTGAGCACCATGGCTGCACTCTTCATACGTCCGCCCAGACGAAGAAGACATTCGGCACGTCTCCGTTTTCATCCAAGAACGACAAGTTTAAGGAAAAGACAACGGGAAAGACTGTCCCAACGCAAAAGGAGCATATTCAAGAGAATTCACGCCATATTGCAAATAAATTAAAAGAAGTCATGTCACCAGCTAATATTATAATGACACTAATTGTTTTCAAGCCACACTCAGAAATGCACGTAAGCAGAATGCGCGATACTCGACGCGCGCGGGAATTATTAACGCAGCACGGACCGGAATGCATTCTATCAGCGTTATTTTTCTAGTTCACGAACGCGGAGTTATAATCGTTATGGAAATAGAATTACAAGTGTGTCCTGTTCAGAACCTCTACGTCGAAGGACCTGGTCGTCAACCGTATCGGTTGACTAAGGGGGGAGTACTATGGCGGTCAGCAAAATATAATCAGCGCGTGTCGATAGCTTAGTATAGATTAGAGCACGCGCTGATTCAGTTGAGATATTGTATGTGTCGCCGCAGATTAGAGATGTGATGTAAAGATAACAGGATGTATAAAACGCTTAGGTATGATTGAATAAATTAGTCTAAGATTGCCAGTCAACGGTGTCTTTACTCAATCAACCCAGTTCCTCTAAAACTAACATCATTTTAATAGGTAACAATCCTAAAAATGTAATGGTTTCTGAATCAAACTATATAGTATATACCTACAACATAAATTGCCAATGTTGGTTAATTAATTATTATTTTTTAGGAATCGAACTTTGTTAAAAACGTTAAATTTTAATGGCAATATGTCGGCGCATGTTTGAAAACATTTTTTATATATTTCAAATGAAGCTTTCTCAAAAATAAGTGGAAATATTGTCATTACGTTCGTAATAATAGGCTGCGAAACACCGTGTTGCGCGCGCTAAAGCGCGTCACAACCAAATCAACTTACTGCAGTCATTTAATCTTTGGCCACAATAACTCCAATTATATTGCACTTAGCTCAGCACAAGCATGCAGAATACAAGGAAGGCACGGAGCGACTCAGCCTCCTCGTCTCAAAGCTAGCACACGACTGCCGGCCACGCCTTTTTCGAACTACATACGCACGAAATGTTGAAAAATATTCGATTTCTTAAAAAAAAATGATTGATTAACATTATTCTACGTTGCATTGGTAGTGTCGATTAAAACATTTATTTTAGTTTAAAAATAACTTTAATCGAATGAACCGTTTAGTAGAAATAGGCAAAGTTAATCGCAAAACGGCCTATCGTAATGTTCCTTTTTTGGAAAAATTATAAGTCACAGGAAAAAAGTCAAACGTTACAAATGTTGCACATAAAACGTAGATTCATATATATTTTTTTCATATTTTTTTGTTGAACCGTTAAGAAGATATATACTCTAGAAAGTAAGAGTTTACGGCCAAAAACGGCGCCTAGCGCCTTAAAGAGGAATTTAGGATCATGCAGGAAATGGGTATCTTGATGTGTATTTGTACACACCTATACGTAGTTATAGGGCGCTTGCGCCGATTGCTTGACCAGTATTAAACTAGCTTGCGAACTAGACGGTTGTTTCACTCATATATGTCAGTGTCGAACGAGGATTCTTAAGTACCCGCGCGAAGTGAAAAAAAAATGGCGTTTTTTGGAAATTTAACGAATTTCGATCACAAAACAGGCGAATGGCAGATATTTCACAGCAAAATAAAGCAATTCTTTGTGGTGAATAAAATTGTGGATTAAGAGGACAAGCGCGCCCTTTTATTCACTCACTTAACGGACGAAAC
This sequence comes from Cydia splendana, assembly GCF_910591565.1. Taxonomy (NCBI): domain Eukaryota; kingdom Metazoa; phylum Arthropoda; class Insecta; order Lepidoptera; family Tortricidae; genus Cydia; species Cydia splendana. The sequence goes on from NW_026946894.1 coordinate 480,747, forward strand.
CTACCGCTTGTTACGTAACTTGGCTCATCCAAAGGAATTAGAGGAGCTCGAGTTCAAGGAGCTAGTGAAATTACTCGACGGCCACTTCAAGAAAAAGCAGTGTACGTACACTGATAAGGCCAAGTTTTATGCTGCGACGAGAGTACCAAGCGAGACTTTAGGGGACTGGGCGGCGCGATTAAGAGGATTGGCAACTTATTGCAATTTTGGCGCGGCTCTGGAAGCGAATTTAGCAGATCGTTTCATCCTAGGCTTGGGCTCGGGGCCCGAGCGTGATAAATTATTTGAAAAAACGGCTACCCTCTCGATGGCGGAGGCTCTGGAGATTGCAGAGAAAGCAGCGGTCGCTAGGGAAGCGAAGACGGAGATGGCGGCAACTGTCAAAGAAGAGCCCGTATTTTATGGGGCTAGTGGAAATCCACGCCTCGGCCGTGCCCATTTCGGCAAAAGGGCATCGCGGCGGTAGCAACAGCGGTGGCGTGAACCGGCCGGCCGGAGGCGAGCAGCGGCAGCGAGATGATTCCCGATGTGCCATTTGTGGAATGAGAAACCATGATGTAGATAGTTGCCGTTACAAGCATTATCGATGCCAGAAATATGGAGTTATAGGACATTTAAAAAAAGTATGTAAAAGCAAAATTTCGCGAGTGAACTGCATCGCCACTGAACTGGAGGAAAACGTGACCGATGGAGCTGAGCAGTGTTGTAGGGAGTGCTAAAACTTTAATTTAAGGTACGTGCCTAATATTAAACCAATTACCTTAGATGTGATTTTAGATGGTAAAAATTTAACCATGGAACTAGACTGCGGTTCAGGAGTGTGCGTCATTTCAAATAGTTTGTATTACGAGATGTTTTCTGAGTACCAGTTACAAAAATGTGACCTCAAAATGTGACACCGGCCATCGAATCTCGCCACTCGGCTGTTTCCAAATAGGGGTTACTTACAACAGTAGAACCGAGAAAATTTATATATTTGTTGTAATTAACGGTGGCCCCCCTTGCTTGGTCGAGATTTTATGGCCGCTTTTGACTTGATTGTAACAACAAAAACAAACCTTAATAGTATTGGAAATGATAATGATGTACAACAATTTACCGACACCTACCACATCCCAGCATTCCTTTCGAGACAAACCCTCCCCATATGCAGATAAACAGTAATGATGAATATAATTTTAGTATACTTGTACAGAATATGCAAAGTATAAAGCCTCCTCCTTGAAAACCAATACCAAGCAGTCTGCCTCACTGAAACGTGGATATCAAGTCAGGATCTAATTCACATTAAGGATTACGAATTCGCAGCGGCACACTACAGAAATGAGCGACGAGGCGGTGGTGTAACGATCCTGATCAGAAATGGGACTGCGTTCAACGAGAGAAGGGACATATCGGACTTATCTATAGACAATATTATTGAATGCTGCGCAGTTGAATTACCACCCAACACGGTGCTAATAACAATTTACAGAATAAGTCATGACATGCACACTTTCTTTAAGGCGTGCTTTTCCCGTACGAGCTAAGCGAACCAGTTTTTTGAATCCATCAGAAATATAAGAAACAATGTTTTAAAATTGTGAAAAAAATATATCTTATACTTAAGGATCTGGCAGATATGTTTTGGATCTCAAAAACATGATTAGATAAACTTTGCTCGATAGAAAAAAATTCCAAAGTTACGCCTTTTTTTAACAATAAATCAATCTCAGAGCTACAATACAAACTTTTTTGACTTGTTTTTTACATAAATGTATAGGTAATAAGATAATCTAGATGATTTGGATCACTTTGTCTCGGTAACATCATTAAAATAATTTCTATGTTTCAATACCTACTAAATCCGCAACCGCCATCACTCGCGAACGCACTTACGCCCTCTTCAGTCGCGCGGCAGCGCTTGTAGAGGACGGACCTGCGTCAGTATGTTCCGCGCGGTCACGTGATTTTACCATTTACAAACAATGGGAAACAAAGCATATGAAACGTAAGAAAAACTCACTAAGTGCTATAAAAACACACTTTCTGATAACAGAAGCATCTAATACTTTACGAGGTGCTTGAAAGCGCCTAGCTTTCCTACATCAACAGTTAAAATATTTCAGTATTTTCACTAGGTCAGCAACCAATTTCAATGTAGGTAAATAATATTATATTCCTAGATAATATAATTGTGAGTATGTAAGTATGATATATTTACAGTATTTCACCTTTACTGATATACCTACGTCCGATCTGCAAAATGATTATATTCCTTCGTGCTCTTTGACTCCTTTGAAAATCAGAAATTATTTATTTGGATTGATGCAGTATGGGGATATTGGGGATGTTACAATATATGTATAGTGTTACGCTTTTAGTATGAGGGTGCCGAAGGCGCCCGGCTTTGGATCGCATGCAACGCGCCACGCCCGTCAAGCGTGCAAATTCATCATCATAATCATAAATTTAAATAAATATAAAATGTCAAATTGAAATAATTGAAAAAATTACCCTAATAGGCATACCGCAATACAATTATTTAAGAACTAAATACATATCACTAATTTTAATATTTGACCACGGTCGACATGAATTAAATATAATTGAGAGTTCAAGGTGCCTACAGGCAGTTCATCTTGCGCTTGGTTGTATTAGTCTTGTTTGAGAAACTGAACACGGTGAAAAATAGAGATAATACTCCTAAAAATACGTGTGATACCTCATTAGATTCGTCATAATGCCTAGAAAAATGCATTCGAAGCGTGTAGTAGCACACACAAAATGTCAAAAGTTATAAGCAAAAAAAGGGGGAAAAAGTAGAGATCTTTAATTTCCCCAATATCTCAAAAAGTATTCATATGCGAGTGCGAGATGGGTGGGGGGTGCTCGACCAAATGTCATAGAGGGCCCCAAGACAAAACAAACTGCATTTAAAATTTTTCAAAATGACCGACTTTATTTTTTATTTTTTTCAAGTTGGTCCGAGCGCGCTGAGATTTGGCATGGCGAAAGATAGAGGCCTCTAGATTACTATGAAAAAAAAAATTTTTTGGAAAAAATCTAAGGTGGCGGAAATAATGGTCATTTTAATTTTGTATGGCAACTTTTAAACGGTGCGAGATGGGTGGGGGGTGCTCGACCAAATGTCATAGAGGGCCCCAAGACAAAACAAACTGCATTTAAAAATTTTCAAACAGGCCGACTTTTTTTTTTATTTTTTTCAAGTTGGTCCGAGCGCGCTGAGATTTGACATGCGGCGAGCTTGAGGGCCCAAAATTACCATGTGAAAAAAAATTTTTGGAAAAATCCAAAATGGCGGCGGACACGGGCCAAATTCAAATTTCCAAGTAGGTTAGGCGAGCCCGAAGGGCGAGCTTCAGGCTGGGAGGCCGAAGGCCGACCCCGCGGAGGGCCGTCAGGCCCGGAGCTTTATCTCGAATGTCCAAGCATCCTCCCCCCCCCAGTAATTTTGGGCGAGGCCGAAGGCCGAGCTGCGGGAATGACGAACAAAGCAAAATCCTATACAAAAAGTGTGTTAAGCGAGCCCGAAGGGCGAGCTTCAGGCAGGGAGGCCAAAGGCCGACCCCAGTGGATGGCCGATGGTCCGGAGCCTCCACCCCGACTCCCAAAACGCGAGGCCGAAGGCCGAGCTGCGTGAATGCAGTTCCTCCAAACGTCCTACAAAGTCAACTTTCTTGATAAGCGGAGCCGGCGGGCCGAAGGCCCGACGGCGAAGCGTCAAGGCTCGCGAAGGCCGAAGGCCGAGCTCCGCGTTGGGCCGAAGGCCCGAAGCGTCACACGTGAGGAGGAAGTTGGAGCTGAAACACGGCCCAATAGGAAAAGTTACGATTTCTCAAGCACGCGAGGCCGAAGGCCGAGCTGCGGGAATGAAGTTCTCGCATGTGGATCTTTTCTTTCTATCAAAAGTACAACTTTATTTATTTCTCCCTTTGGAAAACAAACTACTACACAACAATAACAACAGCAGGAATGGACTGCTACCAACAATGTGGGTTAGGTTAGGTTAGAACTGCGACCCTCACAGGAACAGACTGCTACCAGAAAAGTGGGTTAGGTTAGGTTAGAAATGCGACCCTCACAGAAACGGACTGCTACCAGAAAAGTGGGTTAGGTTAGGTTAGAACTGCGACCCTCACAGGAACGGACTGCTACCAGAAAAGTGGGTTAGGTTAGAACTGAGAACCCTACAGAAACGGACTGCTACCAGAAAAATGGGTTAGGTTAATAGTTACAACAGCACAAACAACAGCAACAACAACACGTCAACAACAGCACCAACAGCAAACAACACGCGTACCGCGGGGCCCTCGGGCCCCGCGCACAGGGCAATATCTAGTTAATATTATTAAAGAGGAGGATATTTCCAATACAACATTATATACTTGCAGGACTGTATCTCCATTATTTATACTTTTTATTCAACGCTGAACACAGTCCTCCACGCCTCATTTTCGGCGTGAAAAAGCGATTACGTAACATTCAATATAATTTTAAAGGTATTAAATATTCGTTGAAAATTTAAAAAAAAAAATGGTGTATTTAAAACATGTCAACAAATGTACTACTTGTAGAAATTTATCTTAAAGTTATTTAGGCAATTGTTAATTAACAAAATTTTCTCAAACTTCCTTCTTTATTGAAAACGAAAAAAAATGTATAAATAACTATCGTAAAATTTTGTCGCTCTTCTCATATAAATGCTTAATAAGATCACATTATAAAAAATTTAATACGTTTTAAGACGCTATTTTGGGTTTAACACATTATTACGCGAGCAAGATCATAAAAAAAAACATTTAGTAAACTTTACTAAATCAGATTATTTGTGAAGGGTGCGGAATACGGGGTGTGATTACAGGGAGTTCAAAATAAGGCGGGTATAAGACAATTTTTTTTAATATTTTGTGTTATTCAGTCAGTTACGTGGTCTTTCACTATCGGCCTCATCTGAGAATTCAAAGTCGCTCAACGAGCTATGGAGAGGGCTATGCTCGGAGTTTCTCTGCGTGATCAAATCAGAAATGAGGAGATCCGTAGACGAACTAAAGTCACCGACATATACTGTGTGCATATTTATTTGCGTTATTTGACATCTGTCACTCACAACAGCAATACAACGTAAAATGTCTCGCACATCGAAATCACAAAGGAAAACAATTGCACTACGAACGTTTACGTTCTACGTCTTTTTTTAATTTTAGGGCTAGCCGGACACCACCTTTATGAATCGGTAGTCGTCTAAGTAAATCGATATGAATTTTTCATTTTTCTTTTAATAAAAATAAGGAAAAGGTGGATAGTCAACTGTAAATATGGATATATTTATCGTCACCTAACAGACAACAAATTTGACACAGAAATAACATAAATAACTTTAAAATAGATCCCCAGTTAGTTTAGATTTTGACGATGGGTGCGACCTACTCGGTCGGTGTATTAAATGCCTTGCGCGAAAACCATATAATTCTAGCTTTATTTAAATCGCAAATAAAAATTCATTATACGTCACAATTCGATACCTCAGTCTACGTGCCATCCAATCGTAATCGCTTGCTGTGACTATCGATTTGGGTTAGTTACATCTCTATACAGGATGTCCAGTAATTAATGGACAACCTTCTAACCATCGACAGGGCAGCTTAGGCTGGTCCAGAAAATGCACTTATAGGTCTAGTAAAAGTTTCGTGGTTTTCGAGATAATCGCACTTTTGTCTTTTTTACTAGTTAGCACTAGTACTACACTTTAAACACCATCTAGGCCATATCTTTATTTGTAGAAATGTAAATAGCATGTGTGATACCATTTTAGAATCAGTATTAGATAAACTATTTTTAAGAAAGTTGGCCACTTCTTGAAAATGTTATAATATATATACATATATATATGGGCAGGCCACATTGCGCGCAGAGAAGATGGCCGATGGTGTCGAAAAGTGCTCGAGTGGAGACCACGGACTAGCAAGCGCAGCGTAGGACGTCCACCCATAAGATGGACAGACGACCTTGTTAAGGCCGTCGGAAGACGCTGGATGCGGGTCGCTTCCGACCGGAATGGAGGTCCAAGGGGAAGGCCTATGTTCAGCAGTGGACGTCTTATGGCTGAGATGATGATGATGAGTCAGTTACAACTTAATTAAAAAAATATATATATAATGTACTTAATAAAATGTAGGTACCATCGGTGCGCGAGTTTGACTCGCACTTAATTGAATTATTTTCTTGAAAACATTGTTTCGTTAAAATTGTGTGATCATTAAAATAGGTATAAAGTCGATAGGTATTGTAAACAATAATTTATTAAGTTAGGCAACAAAAGTATTGGAAATTGTGATAATGAGACCCACCAAAAACATTTTCATGTAAAATGTTGCCAAGAAGAAACCATAAGGCTTGCACTGACAAAAAGTTATCAGAAATTTACTTTGAAACTGTTTTTTTTTTTTGTTTTTAGAGCTTATAAATAAGTACTACTGATCAGTAACAACGTTTTAACGGCAGCGTTATTGAGTTAAAGGAATCTGTAAAGTAAAATTATTGATTAAGGTTAATAACCTTTATAAATAGAACCCTTAATTGACCGTCTCCTTTAAAATTGTTACTTTCCTTTAGGTACTTTAACTCGAACACGCTGCCATGAAATTAAAACGTTCTTTACTGATCAATAATAAGTACACATGTCTATATAAAAATAATAATTCTACATGAAATGATCAGAAATACGTAATGCAAAAAATACATACGTACATATACAATAAAAACTCTAAAACGTGACCATTTCCCGGTCTAGTTAAAATACTGCCATCATAAGATCATTATACTGTGACCCGTCTGCTATGTTTACCGTGCGCGGCGCGCGCTCACGATCTCGGCGAGCGGGTCGCGGGACGCGCGGGCGGGGCTTCACGGTTTGCCGCGCACCTCACCCCCTCAGATTCGTTGATGAGTCGAATCATATCGCCTTAAATGCCTATACTGCAAAACGTAATTCAAGACCAAAAAAAGTAAGACAATGTTGCCACTGCAATAATTTGTTTGTAAAATAGTAAATTCTTTTTGATAAATAATCACGCTAAGATATATTTATTTATTAGTAATTTTACTCCTACGATTTAAAAAAGTACTTTTATTTACTTACTTTTACATAAATACAAGACGCGCTAGTAAAAAGTGGCAACATTGTCTTACTTTTTTTGGTCTTGACTTACGTTTTGCAGTTTAGATCAAATCCTAAATAAACTCAAACAGAAAACTAAAAAGCACTTAATTATTGTAGGAGATTTTAATATTAACTTTTTACATAAATCAGCAGAATGTTGTCGACTGCAAAATGTAATGCTTGAAAATAACTTACGCCAAATAGTTATGGAACCCACCAGAGTTACCAAATTGAGTTCTACTTGTATCGACTTAATATTCACTAATAATAACCACTACAGTATTCAGGTCGAAGACCAAAGTATATCAGACCATAACTGCCTTACATACAAATTCAAAACCGGTAAAAGCAAAAATCTACCTACCACAGTTATAAAAAAACGATTATTTAATATAAAAAATATAACATATTTTAAACAAGCACTTACCGAAGTAAACTGGAACGAAATTATGCTGCTCTAAAAAAACTTTAATAAGGCTGCCAGTAGTAAAGATAATTTTCTACCGAGTACCGCATGTTTATATTACCACGCGTGGTGGTGACGCGAAAACTAATCACAAAATGTGTGTTGTTTAAAATTATATAAAATCGTTATAAATCCATACAATTTTTAAACAGTGTTGTAGAACAAGTATTAGTGTGTTATATTTGATATAAATTATTGCAAAATCACTTCATATTTTTTCAAAAAAAAATCAAATAACACAAAATCGGGGGAAGTCACACTACACGGTCCGTGACATTTCGCACTTGTAATTTTTTTTTTATATGTTTCTAATACTCTTAGGACAATAAATTTAGGTTGACCTAAAACTAGAGGTAAATTGCTAAGTATATTGATATAGAGTTTACTTATTTTCACAAAAATACCTGCTATTCTTACGTGTTACACAAAAAATGCATAAGAATAAAAATTACCCAAATACATCATCTGTGAAAATTTCAACTGTCTAGCTGTCACGGTTCGTGAGATACAGCCTGGTGACAGACAGACGGACGGACGGACGGACGGACGGACGGACAGCGAAGTCTTAGTAATGGGGTCCCGTTTTACCCTTTGGGTACGGAACCCTAAAAATTACCGAACATGTTTAGTGCCGGGATTGACGAGCTACCTACAATTTTAATCAAACACTGCAACAGAGAGCTAACACCTATTTTAACATATTTAATTAACCAATCTTTTGTACAATGCACTTTCCCAGACAAACTGAAAATTGCCATAATAAAACCGATCCTTAAGAAAAAAGGCGACCCGGGAACCGTAAGCCAATTGTTACGATATTTCAAGGGTAAAAGATAGTTTTAAACAACAAGTAACGAATCAAATGTTTATTATGCAAAATATCCAACTATTCAAAGCAAATACATAAATATTCAAAATGTCACCAACCTTACGCGAAGACGTCTCGTTCCGAAGTGTCAACTGTCAACCGTGACCGACCAGTTGTGACGTAGCCATTCGTTCACTATGAATTTAGCTAGCAAAGTGTTGCCAGTGCAATATTAATAGTCACGTTACAGTCGGCCATCCTTCAGGAACGAGTCTCTTCGTTCTAGATATTATTCTAATTTTTACAAATACGCTTTAATCACAATATCAGTTTATTTTAGAAATTCGTAATTCGTCTAAAATCTATCTTATCTAAGGATCATGACGTAATTCATATATCAATAATTCAATATCATATACAAGTTCACATAATCCTAAATCAAAAGATCACTCCAATTATAGCCATGAAGTAAGGAAGTTATTCCTCGCTACTCCCCCACTGTCATGACTGCGATGTTAGGAACCACTCCTGGGCGGTGAGTTCGTACACCAATCATGCCCGATTCCAGACACCCTCCCTAAGTGTGGAAGTTACTTCCTTCACAACCACACAATCACTTATGGATATGATTGAGCCACTCCTGGGCGACGAGTTCATACGCCAATCCTGCCCGACTCAATCATTCCTCTCTATTTATCATTATATCATTATAATCGAGTCACAAACTTATCTAGATTGAGCCACTCCTGGGCGGCGAGTTCATACGCCAATCATGCCCGGCTCAAACATCGTTTACTATCCTACGTTTTCACAAAAGTCATATTATTATTATCTTAAAATATTAAAGATTCACTTAATCAATACATCCATGGAATTTGAGCCAATCCTGGGCGACAAGTTCATATGCCAATCATGCCCGACTCAAATATCCCTCATTCAAAAATATATTTTCAACATTCGATTAATAGGTTCGATTACATTTTACCAATCAGTGCATTATATCATATCAATCACAGTTCTATAATAGTTAAATCCGTATATTTTACGATAGTAAAGATGGCTAGAATTCACTAATCATGGTAGATTTCAAATTTTAAAGTTAACTGTAAGTATAAAGTTACTATTTATCTAATGTATTGTTCATTATCATTAATCATTCTTCATTGCTCCCATCATCCTCACCATCTTCACTTGAAGAGCAAGCAGCGGTACTAAAGCTAAGCCAAGGGAATATTTTATCAATTGCGACAACTGTCTCATACCTAGCTCCCTTTTTGGTTAAAGGAGTATCCTCCACAAGAAAGCGATCATTTGGTAAAACTTTTTTAATTCTATAAGGGCCTTTACATTTGGCCTCAAGCTTTTTAGATTGACCTGGTCCCGTCACTACAGCCCTCGCAATCCTAACTAAATCGCCCTCTTTGTATACTGTACTTTGTTTTTTGTTTCTGTCATATCGCTCCTTTGTTTTTTCTTGATTTTCTTTTATATTATCCGAAGCTTGAGACCGAATGTCCTGTATTGTTCTATCGTCTACATTTTTATCCTCAATCTCATCCGCGATTTCGTTTAATATGCCTTGTGACGGGTTTGTAACTGTTCTACCAAACAAGAGTTCCGTCGGTGTTTTCTTTGTGACGTCATGAACTGTCGTATTTAACCCTAACTGCACATCAGGGAGTAAATCTTCCCAAGTGTTCTTATTTTTGCCATGCACCATGGAACCAAGAGCAGACAAGATCGTCCTGTTGTAACGTTCGACCTGCCCATTGGCCCTTGGTGTAGCAACGGCGTTGAGGATGTGTTTCGTGCCAATTGACTGTATAAAGGTTTTGAATTTCTTACTTGTGAAGCTTGTGCCTCTGTCTGTTATTAACCGCGTAGGTGACCCAAAATAACTGAAAAGCGTTTTAAATGCCCTAATGCTTTCCTTAGTTTTAGTGCTTCGAACAGGAAAAAGGCTTACGTATTTTGTGAAAGCATCCACCATCACTAATATGTAAGTAAAACCGCGTCTACTTTTTGGGAATGGGCCGAGATGGTCGGCGTGGAGTGTGTGGAACGGAACGTCAACCTTTGGGATGGGGTGTAGTAGTCCCTCTCGGGAGCCTGCTGGCAACTTATGGTGAGCGCACTCAAGGCAAGCGGATACGTATTTTTTTATAAATTTACGCATCTTTGCGAACCAAAATGAGGAACGTATCCGCTCTAGCGTCTTCTCAAACCCAAAATGACCTACGCTGTCATGGTTAGCTTTCAGAAGTTGCCAACGGACTCCTTTTGGGACTACCCACCTCGTTCCACCATCTTTAAGTACGCGAAAGACCCGTCCATTTTTAAGTGTATAATCCTTGTAAATACTAACGATCTTAGGTGTCTCCGGGTCTTCAAGCATATCCTTTATGCGTTTGATTTCGTCATCAGAGGACTGCACAGTGGTTATCCAATCTTCAGTACCAACGGATAAAACATCCAGTGTATGTGTTGGCTCAGGACCCACTGATACAGGTCCCCTGCTGAGGGCATCAACGTGTGACATTCTTTCACCCGGACGATATTCGATGGTGCAGTCGAATTCTAAGAATTGTATCCACCAGCGTGATATGCGTGGGACAAGGTCCCTTTTAGTAAAAGTCGACCGTAAGGCGTTGCAATCACTGACTATGGTGAACTTTATACCGATAAGGTATGTACGAAATTTACTCAGAGAATTCACAACAGCAAGCGTCTCGAGTTCAAATGAATGTAGTTTCATTTCATCAGGCTGAGTTTGACGGCTATAGTAAGCGACTGGCCGCCAGGCATCGGATTGTTTCCTTTGCATCAGTATGCCTGCAATGCCGAATTTGCTGGCATCTGTATGCAATTGCGTCTCTGCAGTATGGTCGTACAATGCTAGAACAGGCCTATCTACTAGTTTCTCCTTTATGGTTTGAAAAGCTTGGTTCTCTGAGTCACTCCACTACCAGGGAGTATCTTTCCTCAAGAGGTTCGTCAAAGGCCTCGCTAATACGGCGAATCCCTTAACGAACCTCCTGAAGAAACTCGCCAACCCGAGGAACCTCCTTATTTCGTGTTGATTGGTTGGTGTTGGGAATTTGGCTACGGCTTCAGTTTTTGAGAGCCCGGGCCTTATACCATCCTGATCTATCTCAAATCCAAGGAAATCAATTTTCTCTTGGAAGAAGTGACACTTTTCCATTTTTAAAGTAAACCCTGCTTCTTTCAACAAGCCTAACACCTCTTTGAGACGTTCAAGCCCTTCCTCGAAGGACTTGGACGGTATCAAAATATCGTCCATATAAATTACGACATAGCTCACTTTAGATTTACTGAGGACTTTGTGAATTGCTCTCTGAAAAACGGCAGGAGCGTTTGCCAAACCGAATGGTACCCGGTTGTACTCATATAAACCGTCGGGTGTGACAAACGCTGTTTTCTCGCGGGAATTCTCGGCTATAGGAATCTGATGATAGCCTGAGGCTAAATCTAGGGATGTAAATAACGACTGGCCAGAAAGCTGATCCAATAGATCCTCAATATGTGGCAAAGGATAATGATCTCTTTTGGTGCGGCTGTTGAGAGCGCGGTAGTCTACGCAAAGGCGTTTTTCACCCGACTTCTTTTTGACTAATACGATTGGGCTCGCATAAGGAGACTCGGACTCACGCACTATTCCATGATCCAGCATATCACTAACCATGTCCTGAACTAGCTTACGCTCGGAATGAGCTAGACGATACGGTCTATATACTACTGGAGTAGTGTCCTTAAGGTGAATCTCCATCTCAGTCACGTTAGTAAACCCTAAGTCGTGCATTCCAGTTGAGAAACAATCTTTAAATTCACTTAGTAACTCTTCGCATTGGCGTTTCTGGCTATCGGTTAACTGTTCCCCACATTTGGGTCTTACGGATTCCTGAGGGAGCAAGTCATTTGAAATATGCAAAACTCTCTTACTACTACCTACGAATTTGGCGCGAGTAATAAGGGTGTTTTCTTTAAAGTGTAGCGGTGTTGAGCTAACATTCTGAATAAAAAGATTGCAGTTAACACCTTTAACTTGGTATTCACCTGGCATAAGGTAGTATTCTTGCCCAACGGGACCCCTAATCGACCCATTCACATAAAAATTGCCATGACAAGAAATGTTAGACTTTACTGGAACAGATATCATTTCACCTACATCGATGGAAACATCACAAGCCGTATTTAACTCAACTTTAATATCATCTACATGTTCTGTTCGTTCAAACTTCAATTCTTTCGGAGTCTTAATAATCGTCAACGTAGGTCTCTCCGTATAACTATGTCCAAGTAAGATGTTACATTTCATTAAATGGTCATCTACTATAAATACTTCTACATTCCTTTCTATAATGCCCTGAACCTCTATATCAGCAAAAGTAAAACCCAATGGTAAGTATGGGACGTTACCTAGGCCTGTCAAGTAAGGACCCGTAACTTCCTTCCAAGTAATACCCAATTGCAAAGCAGCATTTTTCTGAATAAGAGTAGCCTCACTACCTAAGTCTACTTGGCACAGAATGGGGATACCGTTTACGTTTATTAGAATCTTATATTTGTCGCTAGTATTTTCAGACACTGAAACTCTAAGAACACTTTTCTCCTTAGGTGGATTTTCTTTGGTTTTTGTACAATGTAGAGAATCGTGACCAATAAAGTTACAAGTAGTACACTTTAATAGGGGTTTGGGACATTTAAAGCTAGGATGTCCCACACCCTGACAATTAAAGCACTTAATAGTTCCCTTCTGGCTATTACTTTTAGTTGCGCTACCGTTAACATCACTAGGCTTTGATAAAGAACTATTTGTGTTACCTGGACGCCGATCGCGGTTCATATTATTTGCATTATCTAATTGATTTCTATTATTCGATTTTATGGTTTTAAAGAATTCAAGTACATCTTCAGGACCCGTAGCCAAATTACATTCGCTCCTTATCGATTCGATCTCTACGTTCGCGAGCGACTGGTCGATAATGTTTATAATAACCTAGCCAAGAGGCAATCTTTTTAGTTTTCGCTCATTCTATGCGCCAAGTCGGTAAAAATTAATTTTTGTCTGTGGTTCTCGTTCAAAACCGTCAAGAAACATCATCTGTCAGCTGTCAAGAGTGTCAAGTGAACAGCGAATCTAATTTTGGAGGAAATAATTGTTTTATCGGTAAGCAAATTAAATATGTTGGTATTTGTTTAACTTAGTTTATCACAATTTCGTGATAAGATAACTCTATATAGTGTAATATTTGAAGAGTTCGTTGTTAATTGCATATAATTTTGACCTAAAGTTTAACAATTTCAGACAGCCGTCGTCCCCGCAGCCCCAACCAAGGCGGCGACGCAGCCAGAGCGGGCAAGAGCGGCTCCGCGGGCTCTTCTTCCACGCTGAGAAGTCCTCGCCAAGTTGGCACGTACAGTCAGAGCTGCCGCTGCAATGACGCCTTCATGGCAGTTACCAGTGCTAAGGACGTGCACTGCTGGCTTACTTGACCAGAAGAGACAATACTTTAAGCGTTAGTATTGATTCAAACCGTGAAGTGAAATTGTGGACAGGTTTGCCCGAATCAGTGTAACCTCAGTGAATTCATTTACTTCATAGACTTCAAACATTTTCGAAATTAACAAAAGTCAAGCGGACATTGAATACATAGATGTTATGCATTAGATTTATCTATTAAGATCGCCGAGGACAGGAACACTTGGAAAAGCATGGTACATCGCGCAGGAAACTCTTCAAACTAGACACGACCTTCAGCAATGAAGACGCCGACTAAGAAGATGCATTAGATAAGATAAAAGCTGCCTGTGAAACCAAAACTAATAAATCATATTGTTACTTAATATTATTTTTTTATTACCTACCTGTCTTTGATTTTTGTTTACTCAGTAATAGAAATACCTAAGTGAGTGAGGCGTTAAAAATGAATTAAACACATCTTTATTATTTATAGTCAATGGAAATTTGGGAAGGTAATCTCACCCGCTAAGCTACTGGCTGTTCATATTTAACCTTTTGTATGCTCCTGTCAAAAATTTGTAATTTATATATCAATCATAATTGAATAAAATAAAATAAATAAATAAATAAATATTGGGGACATCTTACACAGATCAACCTAGCCCCAAACTTACCAAAGCTTGTACTATGGGTGCTAGGCGACGATACACATACTTATATAGACAAATACAAACTTATATACATAGAAAACACCCATAACTCAGGAACAAATAAATGCCCTTACTGGGACTCGAACCCAGGACCATCGGCTTAGCAGGCAGGGTCACTACTCACTAGGCCAGACCGGTCGTTTTACAAAGACAACTTTTAAAAATTATGCATTTTTAAAGTTGAATATAGGTAAGTACATGGGAGCAGATCTGCTCCTAAGCATACCAAAAGTTAAGGTGGTAACCACCATAAATAAATGACACAATGATTGGGTTAAAAAGTTAATTTATTTTATTGAAAATCTATTAATGAAAGATGCAGCAGGTATTTTTTGCCAGCAGCATGAAATCAGTAGCCAAGCACATATATTATGTACAGTGTATTAAAATAGTAAAACAACACTCAATATATTTTTGTGGTTGTACATGTGACATAGTTTCTTCCCTTGACCCTGACTTTGGAGCACCATAAAGTATTGGTTCATATGCCAAGGCTGCAATGAATATCCAAGTCACCTGAAACAAAATGAATGCTTAGTTTTTCAACAAACTCTGTAACATTTGGTTATAATACTTATTCTCTACCAGTCATATGACAAAAAAAAAACTAAATGTTTTGTGTAAGTACATGTTATGATTATTTTTATATAGTGTGTAGGTACAGTCAGCTGCAGAGAAAAGGTACCACCACTACATAGAAGTTTGTATGCAGGGGTGGGACCTTTTCTCTGTAGCTGACTGTATCTGCGCCTGCCAAAAGAAGTCATATACAATGTTTCATAATATGAAAAAGTTTCATTAATATGGTTGATAATGTATATGTATGACAACAGCCTGTCTGGCCTAGTTGGTAGTGACTAGTGACCCTGCCGGTTAAGCTGATAATCCTGAGTTTGAATCCCCGGTAAGGAAATTTGTTTGTGTAATGAGCACAGATATTTTGTACCTGAGTCATGGGTGTTGTCTATGTATTTAAGTATAGTTTGTCAAAGGACTGTCTCATTTCAAACAAAGACAGAGAGAATCATACTAGCTTTGTCATATACCAGTACTAGCACCCAAAAGATAAGTATGAGTATAGTTTTCCTGGTTCTTACTGACTGACAAATTGGTTTGACCATCTATATATAGTTATCTAAGTACCCTAAGTACCCACAACACAAGTCTTCTTGAGCTTACTGTAGAGTCCGACTAGAAATTGTAGAAATTAAAAAGTAGCAACACTGTAGTCTCATCCCTTTCAAATCAATTTAAGAAAATGGGATGACACTACAATATTGCTAGTTGTTAGTGACCTTGCCTATGAAGGTGATGGTTTTGCTTCCCGGGAAGGGCATTTATTTGTGTGAAGAACTTTTGTTCCCGAGTCTTTATCTATATTTGTAAAGCCTTTACCTATATACCTTTGCCTTTACACATTCAATTCACTTTCCTATTGAAAAACAAGTGCTTGCCATTGCGCATATGGGTACCAAATTTAATCTACACCGTTCATCGGTTTATATTTGATGACGTAACAGGAACACATTAGTTATTTTAGCATTAATAACATATTTTATATACTTATTAGTAGGTATAGTAGGGATA
The DNA here is from genome assembly GCF_910591565.1 of Cydia splendana. NCBI lineage: Eukaryota > Metazoa > Arthropoda > Insecta > Lepidoptera > Tortricidae > Cydia > Cydia splendana. Next base: position 496,962 of record NW_026946894.1, read on the forward strand.
AGTTATTGACTCACTCTTACCTTTGTAGGGACATTGTTTCGTGTTGCATTTGTGGGTGCATAATCCATTTTTCCATGACACTGTCACTATGGATAGGTAGATATTCAGCGCCTCGGTCACATTGGATCCTTTGGGTGAAATGCTGCGTACGGCCCACAATCCTTTGATCGTAGCATACATGATAAGATCACCAGCTAAGGGCAGTCCTTTCCTAAGCAGTTTCAAGTTTCAATAGAGGCGATTTTTCAGACGGCGCCTGCGTCTAAGCGACACTTCCGCGTTGTTCGCCGCCCACAATAATGTTGAAGTATGCTTTTTATTACAAATTCTAATTTACAAACACTATTATTCGGTATTTTCTTGTGCTTCGGTAAGTTATCTGCAAGGGGATAGCTCGCGCTACGTATCGACACCTAGGAGGCGATAACGCTTGTCAAAAGTGTCACTTGGCTAGACAATGTATGACAGATGTCGAATCCCGGTAACGAAAGTTTTGCGTTTCGTTACAACATTGCAACTTGGCTAACATTTTTGTATTCGTTAATATTTTTCGACAGACTCATCTACGGTACCTGTCATTCCCATACATTTTTTATCGATTCGTTAGCGATATCTTTTTTCGAAATGCGTTTTGGCTAGGCCCCCAGGCTTGTCAAATTTGGCTGCTTGGGCGCCTACGCGCACACCTCTGTCATCAATCGCGTAAAGTAAACAGTCCACAGCTTGCTTTCCAAATATCTTACATCTATTCAAAAGATTAATTTTGGCAAAGTAATACATTTCAAATGATTCCCCAGGGCGTACCCGTCTATTAAGCATATCAGTTAATAATTCAGCGTAATTTTCAGTGGCTGGAAAAGATTCTCTCAATAAATCTTTCCACTCAGTCCATGTATGCTTAATTGAGGGTAGACCCTGATACCAGGTTTTCGCAAGTCCAGTAAGTTTTGGCAGAGCGTAGTGAATCGTTTGTTTATCGTTCCAGTTATAAATTTCTGAGCATTCCTCGACTTTATCGAGCCAGACATTTACTGTCTGCTCTTTCGACATAGGGTCAAACTCAGGTATGACATTATTTAAACTCGAGCCAGAAAACGATTCACTATGCCCAGTCTTTGATTTTAATAATTTTACAAACTCATCAAGAAGACTTGATGTTGCTTTGTGCTTCTCATTTTTATTTCCATCAAAGTCAGGGCTGCGTTCCTTAGCAGGTGTTCTTAGGCAACGATCACGAATATGACGGTGGTTTCGTGGCGTATTTTTGCTACGGGCTTGGCCACGAGAGGCACGCAATGCTGGCAAAGAACGCACTTCCCGCTCGTCGTTTATTCGTGAACGTTTGCAACGTACCTCACTTTCAAGAATCTTGAGCTGTTCTCTTTTCCGTATGAGCTCCTGCTCTCGCTGTCGCAGTGATTCAGTGCTATCGACGCTTGAACTTCGGCGACGACTGCGGCTAGGCCTGGTCCGCGAAGCGCGATCATCACGACGACTGCGACTGCGACTTGGCCGTGTCAATGAGTTGCGGGGTCTGCGTAGGCTGCGGCTGCGGCTGCGGGTATGTCGCGTTCGCGTACTCCGATCATCACGGCGACTGCGTCCACGGCTGCGTCGCGAGCCTCCAGGCCGCTTTCTTTCAGTATCTTCGTCACTCATTTTCTGAAACTCGGATACATTTATGTCAGTTCTTGAAGTTGGAAAGCCTTAAACAAATTAACAGAACATAAAAGTCAGTGGAATCGATCACTCGGTCTAACGTTACATAAATTTATGTCGGAATAAGATAATTAGTCATGTATTTCAATTATTAAGAATGAGGGTAAGTCACAAAAATCACCTTATTGTAAAGTATTCTATTCTTTTTTTCTTTTTAAATCCATATTCATCCAATCCATGTCTGTTTATTTTCACGATTAATTGTACACAATGTATATAAGTATATTTATTATTTCTATTTTTAACTATATTTTTGTATTTTATCGATATTTGAAGTAATTAAAAAATAACTTTTATCAACCGTTTCTCTTCAATCCATGTTCATCTGCTTCAAAATGTATTATTTTTATTACTAAAAACACTAAATACATATAATATTATTAGTTCTTTAATATTTCACTTATATTTTAGCAATTGCTCAACGTTTTCAAAAAAAATATTAAAGATGTCGGTAGGATTCCAATTTGAAATCCATATGCATCAGTTCACTGACAGATCATTTCTAAAATAAACGATACTTAATATGTTTAAATATTTAAATTCTTTCTATTTTCACTGATATTTTTGGTATAGCTACTCATTTTTTTATTTAATTTGAATTCAATAACGTTCGAGCTAATGGCGTGGTATACGAAAAGTTTGTTTATTTTTTTCGCAACGATCCCTACTTCTGATATGTTACGATATTTCAAGGGTAAAAGATAGTTTTAAACAACAAGTAACGAATCAAATGTTTATTATGCAAAATATCCAACTATTCAAAGCAAATACATAAATATTCAAAATGTCACCAACCTTACGCGAAGACGTCTCGTTCCGAAGTGTCAACTGTCAACCGTGACCGACCAGTTGTGACGTAGCCATTCGTTCACTATGAATTTAGCTAGCAAAGTGTTGCCAGTGCAATATTAATAGTCACGTTACACAATATAGGCCGATAGCCGGCTCCCAATTATATCAAAATTGTTTGAAAAGGCTATGGCCAACCGAATGTACAACTTTTTAGAGAAATTCCATATCTTAGACTACAACCAGAACGGGTTCCGTAAAAATCACTCCACTACCCTGGCGGTGTACAAGTATATACACGAGGTTCTAAATTATCTGAGGGATAAACAGTATGGTATTGGACTGCTTTTAGATATGACCAAAGCGTACGAAAAAGTTTCGCATACAATACTCTTGAAAAAATTGTACGGAGTAGGCATTCGAAATGAAGCGCATTGTTGGCTAAAATCTTATCTACATAACCGAACGCAGTGTGTGCAGATACAGCACTACGACGAAACAACTGCTGAACTTAGATATGTGCAATCAGATACAACGATAATATATATTAATGACTTGCCCAAGGTAATGAAACAGTCGTGTATACTATTTGCGGACGATGTATCAATATTATTTAAATGCCCCAATGACCACGACATAAGCAGTGACATTAAAGGAACACTAAACGTAGTAGACAACTGGCTACGCGACCACTCCTTAGAATGAAATACCACAAAAACAAAATTAATTCAATTTCGGCCATATCAAAAAGATGCCCTTGACCTATCAGCTTTGTCATCAGAAACTGGTATAGAAGTCAGCGAGTTTAACTTATTAGGAGTATTTATCGATACGCGCCTAAATTGGAAAAAACATATAGAGGAAACAAAGAAAAAAATATCTCGGTTCAAATACGCCTTAGGGATACTTAAAAGAAATACTCACAGTGAATGCGCACTATTCTGTCTATTACGCATATGCGTACGCCTGGCTGAGGTATGGAATTATATTATGGGGCGATAGCACTGATATTAACGATTTATTTGTTTTACAAAAAAATGCCTCCGTGTTATTGTTAACACCCATGAGCTTGACAGTTGCAAAAAACATTTTATTCAAAATAATATGCTAACCTTACCATATACATCCTTGAAATCGGGTTATTTGTCAGAAAACATCGTTATGTTTGAATTTACAAAAAGTGCGCGCCGCCGTAACAACTTAGTCCTTCCGCCTCATAGAATTCATATGTACAAAGTCGGACCATACTATAGGTGTATACAAATATATAATAAGCTCCCAATAGATATTAAGAACGAGACCGATTTCAACGTGTACAAGAATAGGCTGAAGACCTTTTTAACCTCAAAAGCCTACTACTCAGTCGAAGAGTTTATGACAGATACAAATTTATGATTTGACCTAGGAATTACTTTGTTTGTTTATTAATTAATGTGCTAATTACTTGTAAATGTATTATAATAAAATGTGGATAACGTACTTATGAATTTGGAACCTTTTATGAATTTTATCAATTTAACCATAAATTAATTTCAATTTAAATTACTTTTATTTTTACTTTTGTTTTAAATTACTTTTATTTTTATTTTATTTCAAACAACTATGATTATGTCTTACATGTTTTACTTGAATCTGTATCTGTATTATTCCTTTATTTTAATTGTAATGAATTCCTATTGTTTACTTGAATGCTACTTTAATTTGACTATGTAATAATTATATTTAGTAATTAGTTTTAGAATATTATCTGTTGCTATGCCCTGACAGGGTAACCATGCATGCACTTAATACATGTTAAAACCTTAATGTAACCATGGTTCTGCAATAAATTAAATGAAATTAAATGAAACAATTGTTAGAACAATATCCTAACGTTTGGCGCAATGAGCTCGGTTTATTTAACAAGTTCAAGGTCACGTTGCGTCTCAAGGAAAATTCATACCCAAAATTCTTTAAACCGCGGTCTGTTCCCTTTGCCTTAAAAGCCAAAGTAGAGGAAGAACTGGATAGGTTAGTAAAGTTAGGTATTTTAGTTCCCGTGAATTACTCAAATTACGCTACCCCTATCCTATAGTGCCTGTGCTTAAAGAAAATGGTAAGGTTAGGATAGCTGGCGACTTTTCCGTGACATTAAATAAAGATTTGGTAATTGACAAGTACCCCCTACCTCGAATAGAGGAGGTTTTCGCCAAGTTAGGCGGTGGCGAACATTTCAGCAAAATAGACCTTAAAAATGCATATAATCAGTTTCTATTGGATGATTCATCGCAGGAACTCACGACCATAAATACCTCAAGAGGATTATTTAAATATACAAGATTAGTGTACGGCTTGGCTAATGCGCCGGCGATTTTCTAAAAATCTATGGAAACCCTTCTCACAGGTATTGAGGGCGTGAGTTGCTGGCTTGATGACATTTGTATAACAGGGCCCAATAAAAAGGTGCATTTGGAAAGGTTAAATTTGGTTTTAAATAGATTAAACGATGCGGGCTGCGTTTACAAAAAGAAAAATGCGAATTTTTCAAAACTAGTATCACCTATTTAGGTTATGTTATTAATAAAGACGGGCTACAGACATGTCCCACTAAGGTTGAGGCCATTTTGAATGCACCAGAGCCAACAAATGTGACAGAGGTGCAGTCGTTTCTAGGTTTAGTTAATTACTACAGAAACTTTATTATATTTCTTAAGCTTCATTCTTCAGATATAAAAACCAGGTAGTCCTTTAACCTACTAGGCAACTCATCGCATGTTTAAAGTGGGTAGAAAAAACTTTAACTCGAACAGGTCTATCCCCACTTGTCCACCTAGCCTTGGTGGGTAGTAAGGCTTGCCGCCATTGCTCATTCTTTATTCTTGCGAGGCAACGAACGCACGTAAAATCATAATTTATTTCAAAGTCGTTTACAAAATGCCTAAACGTAGTGCAGAGGAAAAGATAGCACATTATACGCGTAAAATTCAAAGAATACAAGAAAAGAAACTCAAGCGAAATCGCCGAGTTATACCAGTGCTACCAGATTCTTCAGATTCTGAAGAAAAATCAGGTAAGTGTAACTATTTTTGTAAAAACTTACACTTTGTGGTCAAATATCATGCATTTAGTGCCGCGCGGGCCGTGAGTCCACATCGGTAACTATAAACCTGGGGGGCGGCCGAGAGTCGTCACGAAGGTAAAACTAGCTTGGGGGTTGGCCGCGAGTCAACACGATAGCAATGTGTATAATATTACCTCATAAATATTATAGTATATTTAAAACACCTTATGGGTTTTATTTGTAAAAACATTTGTAGCCTACCCTCGAATTAAAAATATTTATTTTCTATTTTTAGACCTCGAAAATATTATCGACGATGCCCCGGTGATTGAAAATCGGTTTATAGAAACTTTATTTATGTCTAAGAAATTACAGGAATTTCACTTATAAGACTACTTATAAATAGTTAACTTAAAAATTATAAGTTACGCAATAAGCAAGCACGATAATGTTCAATAATACACAGTTGCATTTAGATTTAAACTAATGATTCAAACACAGAATAAACTAAGATTGGACCCTAATGGTCTTAACATAAGCTTTAGATTTAATTGGTTAGTAATTGGTACATGCGAGGGTATCTTTTTTGTTCGACTCATGGCTGCCAGGCTTGTTTACGGGGCCAGTTAAACCAGACCTTTAAGCAGTAGTTAATTATCGGTTGTCGTAATGACATTATTTTAATAAATTAATTGATATTTTTATGTTAAATATGTGTTTGTATGTAAGGTAATAAAGTAATTTTATCCTATATATTTTTTTTTATCTTTTCCATTTATTTTTAATATTTAAAGAACATTTGTTTATTTTACGCTTTGTTAATAAAACCAGTGTATATGTATATTTTAATTTTAATTGAGATGAAAATAGGAGTTTTAAGCCTGTTTTTATGCATATATGTATTAATTTTATATTACGTTCTATGTAGGTATTTTTCTTTTTTTTTATTATTTTAATTATAGTAATTAGTTTAGCTTTTTAGATCTGCAGTTTTTTTTTATCTGTTTATATAAATTAACTATATACAATCGCAGAAGTAGGTAAATAACTTTTATTATTTAATTTTGGCAGGTGTTTTAAATGAAATTAATTTATTAAAGATTTTTTTTTTTACTGGTGATAATTTAGATTAGATGATACTATTAGTGTTATCTGTTATGTGATATTGTTTATAACATGTAATTTTAATTTGCTTTTGAAAGTATTAAATGGTTTGATATCTTTCAGAGTTTTAGGTAGGTTATTATATAATTTAGCACCATCATGCATCAAATTTAGGGTTCCGTATCTGGTTCTAGGGAAACGTAGTGCTAAGTGATCCGCGTTTCTGAGTTTTATTCTTTGGTATTTACTTTTTGTGTTGAAGGTAATTTCCGAATGTATAGTACCGTCTAGTATTTTACGTATTAAAAGACATGTTTTATATACGTGAATTTGTTTTAAGTTCATGAGACCTGTTTTTTGATATAGTGTTTTTGTAGGTGTTAGATAGTCGTAATTGAATAGTATTTTAATAACTTTGTTTTGCGCAATCTGGAGATCTTTGAGATTGGTCATTGCTGCATTGCCCCAGATTTCAGCAAGGTATTCCAGGTGGGGTTTAATTAGGGCATTATAAATATTAATACGAACTTGTTTAGGAAGGCAGTTTGAAATATTGCGCATAGCGGCTGTTAGAGACGTTATTTTAGGTTTTGTTTTAGCTATATGTGCTTTCCACGTGAGTTGACTATCAAGGATCAAGCCTAGGTACTTTTTGTGGTCTTTCTTTTCTAAAAGTTCGCCATTTATATACAAGTTTAGATTTTCTTCAATTTTTTTATTTTTAGCTGAAAAGATAACATAACACGTCTTAGCGGTGTTAATAGTTAATAAATTACTTTGAAACCAGTTGAAAAGTAGGTCTAGATCTTGCTGTGCCTGTTGGATTATACTGGAGAGCGAGGATCCAAAATAAAACAAACAAGTGTCGTCCGCATATAAGGTTAAATGGCCCTGTAGTCCTGCTTCATGTAAATTATTTACATATATTAAAAAGAGCAAGGGACCTATAATCGAACCTTGTGGTACACCACAATTTATAGGCAGGGGAGAGCTTTCATGCTGACCTAGTTTAACTATTTGATGCCTATTTGTAAGGTAGGACTCGAATATGCTGTATGCCTTGTCTTTTATTCCGATTTGTTTTAATTTATTTAAGAGCAAAGGGTGGCTGACTGTGTCGAATGCCTTTTTCAGGTCGACAAAAACCCCTAATGCAATATTTTTTGAGTCTATATTGTTCTTTAATTTAGTAACAAGGTCTATAGTAGCAGAAGTTGTATTGCTTTTTGGTCGAAAACCGTATTGTCTTTTTAACAAAAATTTAATGGAGTTTAGGTAGTTAAATAGTCTGTCATGAATAATTTTTTCGAAAAGTTTAGAGATTGTCGGTAAGACGGAGATTGGGCGGTAGTTACCAGGCTCCATTTTCGACCCAGACTTGTAAATTGGCGATACTTTTGCGATCTTGAGGGAGTCTGGAAACTCGCCATTACTGAAGCACGTGTTTATACAATCAGTTAGTTCATTCGCTATTGAATTTTTTATGCATTTCAGGGTCTTTGTATTAATACCGTCTACTCCAGCACTTACGTTTGAGTCTAGGCAAGTAATGATTTTTAATATCTCATCAACTGAAGTTGGTTTTAGTTGTTTTAGCTCATTTTTAGTATTTATATCTAAGGGTACATTATTTATTTGTCTAAATCGAGTTGGAATATCGTTAGATAAGTTAGAGCCAATAGTTGTAAAATATTCATTGAAGCACTCGCAAATTTGTTGTGGTTCTGTAAATATTTTATCTTGATACTGGAGTTTAGGGGGAATGTAATGAGATGTAATTTTGTTTTTGGACAACGCGTTTATGAGGCTCCACATCTTCTTTGGGTCATTTTTGCACTTAGCAAATGCGCTATGGTAATAATTTTTCTTAGTTTTGGTGATGTTGGCTGTTAATTTGTTTCTCTCTTGTATAAATTTTTTGCGTATTTCTTCGTTGTTAGGTTCTTTCTTTAGTTTTCGCCACAGTTCGTCTCTTGTAGTAATCGCCGAGATAATAGTTTGGTTAATCCAATCATCCTTGGGAAGGTTCAATATTTTGGTTTTTACAGTCTTCGACCGTTCTATAGCTGTCTTGATGTATTTTTCTAGTTCGGAGTAAGCATGGTCTTTGTTTGTGAGGTTTTGATCCAATATTATTTTGTGTAGTTTATCATAGTCCACTGCCTCATATTTTATTTTGTTTTTTCGTTTTGGATATCTTTTTAATAGTTCTAAGTATATGTGTTTGTGGTCGGACATTGCTGAGTCTATGATATGGAAATTAAAATGATCTTCTAGTAGATTGGTGTAGACGTGGTCCAGGATCGTCTTGCATGTTGTCGTCTCACGGGTGCAGAATTGTTCTTCGATATTATTCAGGATGCAATAACCGGATTCTTCGACTGTAGAAATATATTGTGTTGTTGTTTGGTCACGTGACAGGAGGTTGATATTAAAGTCGCCAAATACGATCGATCTCTTGTGTAGTTCAAGTTGCTGTTCAAACGTTGTTAAAAATTCGCTAAGATTTGTTCTACCGGGCCTATATACCACTCCAATATTGAGGTTATGTTTTGTTAGTGATACCCATAGATAATTGTTTCCTCCTGAGTATTGTTCAAAAGTCGGGATGTGATCAATGCTGTTGTGGATAAATATTGATACACCACCGCCTATTGTGTCAGTCCTTGTACTAAAGTAATGAGAATATCCTGGTAGTTGTAGTAGTTTGGCTTCATCTTCTGTTTTTATCCAGGTTTCAGTAAGCAAAACTAGGTGTGTTGTTTTCGGAATACTTTTTAGAATACACTGGAGCTCATCAAATTTCCCTGGTGTAACTATGCTTCGCACATTAGCATAGAGGAAGTTAAGGGAAATCGAGTTACAGGATATTTCTTGGTATTTGTCGAGTATATAATAGTTAACTTTGTCGGATTCGATTGATGTGTCGCCGTAGGTATTAGTTGGCGATGAAGTTTGTGGGCCCATTAGTTTTTTGGAGGTTGTTCGATAATCGCTGGGTTACCTTTTATGTATTTAATGACTAAATTTTGTTCACCGTTTTTCTGACGCTGTGATAGTTCGTCCCGAAGGCACTTTAAATATTGTTGTTGTTTGTAGGTCTGGTCTGCGTAAATTTTTATTCCAGTTTTTATGGTACTCCTTTTACGTAGGATATTTAGGGCAATTTTCTCGGTTTCGAAATACGCTTTGATTGGGCGGTTGGTCTTGTCACCGGTTTGTTTACCAATTCTATAAATTTTCAGCGGCGCGGGGCAGTTCATGTCTACAGACTGAATAATTTTCTGTACTTCGTTTATGTCGTAGTTTATTTTATCAGATTTATTTTCTGCGCTCAGCTCCGGAATACCGATGATAATAATATTTTTCTGCCTTTGCGTCCGATCCTGGAGCTCCGTAAGAACTTGTTCATAGTCTACCAAGTTACATGACTGCGATGAGGATGGCTGTGAGTTTTTTACAATATCCATATCACTTCGGAGACAGTTGATACTGGTTTGGTTTTGAGCACACTGAGTTTTTACCTGGTTTAATTCAATTTTTCGGTTATTTTGTTCTTCAGTCACTTTGTATGTAGATACCCTTATTTCACTTATTTGGTCCTTTATTTCCGCGATATCTTGCTGCATTTTACTCATCAACACGTTTTGGGAAGCAGTGAAAGTATTCAGAAACGATTTCATATCAGCTCTGAGACATTGAATGTCTTCCCGTAATGATAAGTCCGGGTCGGGTTCTTTACGCTTTCTAAACGTTATTTGAGGTTTATCTGAAGGATCTTCATCTGCTAGTCTTGATAAGTCGGGTTGGGATCCTCCTATGGAATTTTTAGGCGAACGAGGTGTCACACTCATAATTGCACGAGTTTGTATTTTAGTCCGTATTTGTATGCAGTTAAGGCTCAATACACTATTGTTCAGGTAAGAAACCGCATACACCACGATGCTGTCGTCAAGCGAGTTAAGTAGTAAACAACACGGCAACGTATGTTCGTAAGTCCTTATCACTCGCACAGGAATATGAAGACTATTACTATTAGTTTAAGAGTCAGTTTCTATTTGAAGGGGTAATTATTAATATTTTAAATAATAGATGCACTGTGGACACGTCCGGCTCGCTTGCTTACCGCGCGCTTCTCATCTTACCGCGCGCTTCTCAGATAACTTCTCAAATAACGAAGAATTGGAAATGCCTGTCCCAAATTCGAATGAAGAACCGCCACCGCAACCTCAAGCGGAGGCAGGTGATATTGAGACAGCCCCTGTACTGGACGCGGAGTTACTGACAGCTCTTGGGGAGGCCACAGACGATGCTCCAAAATATGGCGAAAATATCCATCCCGACTTGGCACAAAGATGGTTACCTATATTACGTAAAGGTATGGACAAAGAAGCCAAGGACAAACTCATAAAAGAGTACAGTATACCAGAAAACTGTAAATTATTAAGAGCACCGTCCTTAAATGCCGAAATCTCTGCGGCAGTTACAGACATAGCAAGAGGTCGCGACAAGAAAATCGAAGCAGAACAACAGCAGTTAGGCGTTGGATTATCTGCTATAAACAGAGCCATGACCTTACTTCTAACGACCGATGATAAACAAAGTAAGGTACAAGCGATAAAAATCCTATCTGACGGATGTCGGATTTTATCTGACCTACATTACTCAGAAACGCAGGCCAGAGTAAAACTGGTCACTCCAGGATTAGACAAAGTCTTTCTCAATCTGATTCAAGATGTCGAGAGAGACGAGACCCTCTTCAGCAGTAAGCTCTCAGAAAAGATTAAGGCATCAAAGGCGATCGAAAAACAAAGCTCTCAGATTAAAAAGACAGTCACGACCCCAGCCAGCTCAAATACATTTCAGACTGCAGGTCCATCGTACTCTCGGTACCGGGGAAACTGGACGAGGCCCGCTCGCTTCCAACCGACGAGCCGACGAGGGCGCGGCGGGCCACGCTGGAGCACGCCGGCAGCTTACAGACCGGCAGCGCCGACCCCCGCGCAGCCGCAGCCCAAGACAGCTTACACCAGGCCACGTGCGAAAGCGCGACAGTAACTCAGGTACACGCCGGTCGGCTTAATGCTTTTTATAATTGTTGGGTCAATGTTACGAATAATAGGACCATATTAGACTAGATAAAATACGGATTTCCAATTCCGTTTACCGGGCCTATTATTCAATCTGTAAAACCTGTCAATTCATTTTCATGCCATGAGAATCATGAAATGAATTTAGCTATTCAAAATTTAATTGATTTAGGTGCTATTACTGAATGTCAACAAAGCAATGATCAGTTTATATCAAAGGTATTTTTACACCCTAAATCGAATGGTAGCTATAGGTTCATTCTCAACCTAAAAAATCTTAACAAGTTTGTTGGTAAATCCCATTTTAAAATGGAAGACTTTAGGACCGCTTCAAAATTAATTCCTAAAAATGGATTCATGGCTACCATCGATTTAAAGGAGGCATACCTACTAGTACCTATAGCTAATGCCGATAGAAAGTATTTGAGATTCGAATATAACAATATTACATACGAATTTACCGCATTGCCATATGGACTTTCAGTAGCACCTAGAACTTTCACCAAAATCATGAAAGAAGTAGTTACATACTTAAGGAAACAAGGATTTACATCGACTATATATCTGGATGATATTTTATGTATTGGAAGGGATTATCGCGAATGTAAACAAAACGTAGAAGAGACTCTTCGTCTACTTGAGTGCTTAGGATTTGTTGTAAATTATAACAAGAGTTCTTTACAGCCCCAACAGTGCTGTAAATTTCTAGGTTTTGTTTACAACTCAGTGGAAATGTCAATATCCCTTCCTTTAGAGAAACGTAACAACATAGCACAGCTATTGAAAAAGTTTATTAAATTACCTGTTTGCACAATAAGAGAGTATGCTCAATTGTTAGGAGTACTAACAGCCGCATGCCCAGCAGCTAAATACGGCTGGTTGTATACTAAGTTGCTCGAAAGGTACAAATTCCTTGCTATTCAAAAATATCGGGATTATGAAGTAAAAGTAAAACTCTCGTCTGAAATTTTACCTGACTTGATTTGGTGGAGTAACAATATTTATGAAATTTCTTGTCATTTAGGTAACTCGAAATTCGATTTGGAAATATTTACAGACGCGTCGCGTACTGGATGGGGTGCATTCTGCGGCGGTATGTGTGCAAACGGCGCATGGAAAGACGAAGAACAAACATTCCACATAAATTATTTGGAATTGTTAGCGGTCTTTCTAGGTCTAAAATGCTTTGCGCGTAATAAATATAACTGTGCCTTGTTGTTACGTGTCGACAATACCACCGCGATTAGTTACATCAATCGGATGGGAGGAATCCAGTTCCCCCACTTAAATAGCCTAACAAGGTCTATTTGGCAGTGGTGCGAAGAGCGTAAGATATGGTTGTTCGCGTCTTACATCAACACTAAGGATAATGTAGATGCAGACAGGGAATCCAGAACAATTAATCCAGATATTGAATGGAATTTGAGTAAGGAAGCTTTTGACCAGATAACCTTACACTTTGGATTGCCACAAATTGACCTCTTCGCTTCTCGTACCTCTGCCAAATGTCAGACATTATGTATCATGGAAACCAGACCCTGACGCTCTTACCGTTGACGCCTTTACAATTAGCTGGTACAATACATTTTTTTATGCGTTTCCGCCTTTCGCACTCGTTCTCAAGTGTTTACATAAAATCATATACGACAACGCCACGGGTATACTAGTATTCCCGTATTGGCCGTCCCAACCGTGGTTCCCGCTATTATTAAGATTAATAATATCTGATATAATATATTTTGACCCAAATAATCGTACATTGATCAATTTCGTTGTTCCAGAACTCGGAATCAGAAATTGACCCAGTTTACCCTGGCGGCCGCGAAGCTCTCCGGAGCGCGTTTTCAAGTAGAGGAACCCCAGATGCGTCACTGAGTCTCATGCTAGCTTCTATCTCGAAAAATACATTACGTCAGTATGACGTTTCTTATAAATTGTGGTGGAAATTTTGTTTAAATAATAATATAGATTTTTATAGGGGTTCGATTTCTGCTGTTCTGTCATTTCTAACGGAGGAATTTAATAAAGGATCATCATACGGATCATTAAATAGTCATAGATCCGCACTGTCGCTCCTACTTGGATCTAGGAGCACCTCAGATGACCAAATTAAAAGATTATTGAAAGGTGTATACAAATTAAAACCCATGATTCCTAAATATAGTAATACATGGGACCCTCAAGTGGTCCTAAATCATATTGCTTCATGGACTCCTAACAGGGAAATTGGTCTTGAAAAATTAACTAAAAAACTGTCGATTTTGTTAGCTATATGTACTGCACACAGTAGTAGAAGAGCCGGCCGCAAAATTTCTAACCGACTTGATACCACGATGAAATGCACAATGGTTTCCCAGAAAAGTTATGCTAAGTCCGAATTCGATAGTCTGCCACGGCGGAACTTGCCGAAAGTACGAAAAAGAAGGCCACTTCCGGTGCGAAAAAAGGGGCTGATTTAACCCATCTGATACCGAGATAGTAGTTATGGCAGCAGTTAGAAATTTACATGTAGACACAGAAAAGCGAAGTCTGCCACTATTTTTTTTGCCGGAAGTGCTTGGCAGACGCTCTCAAAGGTGACCATCGGGACCCCTAAATTAACCCATCTGATACCACCATGAAACCAATGCCAGTCGGTAGGTATGAACTCTCATGTCAGGAATATATAAGTCTGCCAAGGCTTTTCCTGCCGAAACACCATGGCAGACGAGATTATGTAAGCAAGGTCGCCATCGGTTACCCTACACTAACCCATCTGATACCACCATGAAACCAATTCCATTCGGTAGGTATGAACCCCCATTTTAGGAATATATAAGTCTGCCAAGGTTTTTCCTGCCGAAACACCTTGGCAGACGAGATTATAAGCAAGATGACCATCGGTTACCGTACACTAACCCATCTGATACCGCCATGAAACCAATTCCAGTCGGTAGGTATGAACCCTCATTTCATGAATATATAAGTCTGCCAAGGCCTTTCCTGCCGAAACTCCTTGACAGACGAGATTATGTAAGCAACATCCGCATCCGTGGGACCGGTATACGTGATTACTGTAGGCTTATTTATTACTTTATGCTTTTACATATTTGTATATTATTATGTTATTAATGAAATATATTTATAATTTATTAAACCTATACCTAATACATTGGGAATTCATTACCTGCTTACGGCAGTAGTAGGGAGTAGTGGGTGAGTTCTGGCTCACTTAGCCAGGCCAACATTCCCTCCCCCTTTTTTTCCCTTGTTGAGGCCCTGCAACCTTACCTTGAACCCAACCTAATGTCATTGTAGCTCGAATCTAACCTAATCTATTTTTATTGCTTTTAGAAAATATTCTAATAACAATTATCTACTTTTGCAAAGTTAAATGTTGAATTCTTTATTTCGCAAAATGGAATTTTAATGTGACTATAATGTATGTGCAATCTACTTAGAAACTGGGTTTAGAAATATAAAAACACACATTTTATATAGGATAATAAGTTTATTCAAGTAATATTCTGAACATATGAGATATAGTAACATCATTACTTATTCTGTGTACAGTGGAGAAAACATGCAAGTTGACATTTTTCGTTTTAAAATAAAGATAAACTAAACAGTATTTGCCACAAACCGATGTTAAAAAACTTTGCAGTTGTTGGTTGGCATAATACCATCTCTTACAATTTCTCTTCATTAACATTTTATGATACCTTCCTGTTTTTATTTACTTAATTTAATTTTTTACTTTTTATGTGATCGGTACTTCATTTATTTTAGATTTTGGGCTAATATTAGTTTGTTAACCGACTTCCAAATCTCAAAGACGGAGGTTATCAATTCGGTTGTATGTTTTTTTTATTTTTTTTATGTTTGTTACTCTATATCTCCGTCATTCCTGGACCGATTTTGAAAATTAGTTTTTTGATTGTATGTATATGCATACAGATTGGTTCCGTTTTTGTCAAAACCCAGTTCTGATGATGGGATCCATGAGGAATCGAGGGAACTCCTCAAATTTTAAACGCATACATATAGTGATTTTTGGGTTTTTATCATCAAATTAAGCATACACATTCAAAAAAGTGACATTTGATGAAGTGCAACTGCTGATGATGATCAGAACGGAACTCTTCAACGACGCATAGGTCTCGTTTGGCGATTTGTCGTCTTCGTTATGTTTGTTAAGCAAGTCAAGTTTTTAAGCCACATTTTTGTCAAGCTCGAGTTCTGATGATGGGATCCATGAGGAATCGAGGGAACTCCTCAAATCTTAAAGGCATGCGTATAGACATTTTTGTATTTTCATCAGAAAATTAAGGATTTTCATTAAAAACTGGCGCATTTGATGAAGTGGAACTGCTGATGATGACCAGAACAGAACTCTTCAACCACGCATAGTTCACGTTTGGCGATTTTTCCTCTTCGTTATGTTTGTTAAGCAAGTCAAGTTTTAAAGCCACATTTTTGTCAAGCTCGAGTTCTAATGATGGGATCCATAAGGAATCGAGGGAACTCCTCAAATATTAAAGGCATAAGTATAGATTTTTTTTGTATTTTCATCATAAAATCAAGCATTTACATTAAAAACTGTCGCATTTGATGAAGTGGAACTGCTGATGATGACCAGAACAAAACTCTTCAACGACGCATAGTACACGTTTGGTGATTTCGAATTTCGATTTTGACTTGGACTGCGACCCGGACTCGGACCCAGAACCGGACTCATACCCGGATCCGGTTCGGACCCGGACTCGGACCCGGACTTGGAATCGAACTCGGACCCGGACTCGGACTCGGACACGGACTCGGACTAGGACCCGGACTCGGACTCGGACCCGGACTCGGAACCGGACTCGGAACCGGACTCGGACTCGGACCCGGACACGGACTCGGACACGGATTCGGACCCGGACTCGGACTCAGACTCGGACCCGGACTCGGACCCGGACCTTGACCCGGAAAACCACTATAATATATATTATATTATAATTCTCTTTATTCAATTAGGGTCTTAGGTTAGGGTTTTACAATGTGAGTATAAAAGTAAAATATAAAAACACTTACAAAACAATAAAAAATTATATAAACACATTATAAAAAACCTAACCTACCCTAGGCTACCCCGCCAGCAGCGGGGCAAGGCCCAAGCTACCGGTGGTCAGGGCTGCAGAGAGAGGTACCGGCGGACTATCCGCGCCGTGTCCAAGATCACCGCCTTCTGCATCTGACCCTTGATCCAACCACCCAGCGAGAGTCTCTCTAGGTGTTGGTCGAGACTCTTCGCTATGAGACCGTTCGCTGACACAACTATCGGAACAATGATCGTCGAGTCAACATCCCACATGGCGGTAATCTCATGAGCTAAGTCTAGGTACTTGCTGGACTTGTCCTTCTCGGCCTTCACGAGATTCTCATCATGGGGGATGGTGACGTCGGCGAGCACGGCCCGGCGCTGCGATCGGTCTATCAGCACGATGTCAGGCTTATTGGCGACAATAGTCCTGTCAGTGATGATAGATCGATCCCAATAGAGCGTGGCACGACCATTCTCGAGAACAGGTGCAGGTAAGTACTTGTAGTACGGTACTTCGCGGTCCACAAGGCCGTATAGAAGAGCAAGTTGCTGGTGAATAATCCTGGCTACGAGATTATGTCTGTGCAAGTACTCACCATTAGCAAGATGAGAACAACCGGAAATGATATGCCTGAGTGACTCTCCGGGACGGCGGCATGCCCGACAAATGTCGACCGTACCGTCCTTCAGGATATATTTCCGATAGTTGTTCGTCATCATCACTTCGTCCGCAATTGCACAGGCAAAACCCTCGGTTTCTCCGAAGAGGTCCCCGAATCGTAACCAGTTCACCGACGCGAGCAGGTCCACATCGGGTCCCGTGAGGGCCTTGTAGAACCGCCCGTGTAGCACCTTATTCTCCCATGCCGCCTTGCGATCCGCAGTACTTAGTACCACAGGTTTGCGCCAGTTCTCGTTTGCCAAGGAGAGCGGCGTGAGGTTCCTGTCTACTGCCACCATATCACGATGCATCCCACACTCGTTGTTAAGGAAATAATTCCTGAGATTGTACACCTCGCGGTTGTGGAGATCCTTGGCGTTTAGGAAGCCTCGGCCTCCACACTTCCGTGGGATGTACAATCTCATAACTGACGAGCGTGGGTGTAGCATGCGATGTGTGGTGAGCAGTGATCGGACCCTCCGATCCAGGGCGTCCAGCTCGGTCTGAGTCCACCTTAGTATGCCAAAGGAGTATGTGAGGAGGGGCATTACCCAGGCGTTGAAGGCGCGCACTTTGTTGCCTACTGACAAAAGACTGTTAAGGACTTTTGTGAGCCGACTGAAAAAGCGCTCCTTCACCGACCGTCTAATACCCTCGTCCTCAATACCCAACGACTGTGACATACCAAGGTATTTATAGGTTTCTGATTCAGAGATAGATCTGAAAGACATTGTCTCAGAAAGTTGTAAATTTGTTGAATTTACAACCCTCCCCCACTGTACATGCATAACCGCACATTTATCGACACCAAACTCCATGTTGATGGCACTACTGAAAACTTCGGTTGTTTTCAGTAGCTCCAACAAGCCTTGGGTATTTGGTGCAAATAATTTGAGGTCATCCATGTACAGAAGGTGAGAAATAACTTCACCCTCTCTCCGAAGCCGGCAACCTAGTCCCAAATCCTTCAGCAGGGTGCTGAGGGGATTCAGAGCTAGGCAGAACCATAGCGGACTCAGACTGTCGCCCTGAAAGATTCCTCGCTCAATCCTTATAAAATCCTGTGGGCCAGGTTGGTCATCCCCGCCTTCTGGTTGACGAAGGACTGTGGTCCACTGCCCCATACACGCGCTTAGGAAGGCTCTCAAAGCTGCATCAACTTTGTACAGCTCTAAGACCCTCCCCAGCCATGAATGAGGCACCGAATCATAGGCCTTCTTGTAGTCAATCCAAGCGGCTGAGAGGGCCCCCTTGGTCCGCCGGATTTGTTGGCAGATGGTCATGTCTATGAGGAGGAGCTCTTTAGTACCACGGGACCCAACCCTACATCCATTTTGAGCAGAGGCCAAAATATTGTTTGCGACAATGTGCGCGTCGATTTTTGTTCTCAAAATGGATGTAAGGAGCTTGTAGAGTGTAGGCAAGCATGTGATGGGTCTGTAGTTCTTCGCTTCCGTGGTACTACCGGACTTATAGAGCAGAAAGGTGACACCAGTTGTTAAGGAAGGTGGGAGAGAACCAAGCTCGAGGGCTTGTTGAAATTGTGCTGCCAAGCAGGAGTGCGAGCATCGAAACCATTTTAGCCAGAAGTTGTGCAATCCATCCGGCCCAGGACTTTTCCAGTTCTGGGCCGTGCGGATGGCACAACTTACGTCATCGGGGCTGATGGTAACTGCCCTCATAGGTTCGATGGACTCGCACTCACGCTCGATAACACTCATCCAACTCCCCTCGGTGTGTCCGACAGGCATCGACCAGATGCTACGCCAGAAGTCAGTCATGGCAGTAGCATCCGGCGGCCGCGTGTCGGGCGTACGAAGGTTGGTTTCCTCCCACTTTCGGTACACCTTCCTTTGGTCACTTTGAAAAAGGCGATTCTGCTGGAATCGCTCCACACGCTCTCTGTAACGGCGAATACGGTTTGCCCATGCATAGACTTTCTGCTTTAGAAAGTCGATGCGCTCTGTGACATTGGCCATGTAGTCGCGGGGCCTGATATCCGTCCCCACGAACGCCTGGTTCACAAAGCGCATTACTCGGGGGCGATTGTTGCCCCCCCTGAAGCAGATTAGCTTTGCGATGAGAGTCCTAAACGAGCTGATACGTCGCTCGATCCGCGCTTGCCATGCAGGGACACCTCCGACGGTCCTAGGTGCACGTTCAGCGTCCGGGAACTTGACGCGAGCAACACGGCACGCCGCGATGGCTCCGCAGTACAAGATCGAGTGCGTATCATCTAAATCTTTACTAGTCCGTAAATGTGGCTCTAGTAAAGCGTTTAGGGCTCCCATTAGCGCTAGATTGCGTCTATTCATAGGCAGACGTGGTAATCGTGACCTAGAGTTGGTTGTGGCGCGATATTGCGTAATCACCCCTTCCAAAGTCCTCCTCAGTTGCTCATTAGCAGTTGTACTCACATTCTGACTCACGAGGTCCCCCTCGTCGGTACAGAAATCAACCCGTGGCGCCCCCGGTGCCAGGTCGGGTGCGGGCACCGGATCCGGCGACGTGGCAGGCAGATCCCGCACCGAGATGGAGTCCGCGCGAGCAGAGAGAGCCTCCTGGCGAAGCCGATCAAGTGTCGCGTCATCCAAGCGCTTTAGCCGCTGAATGACGCGCACCTGATCCGATAATCGCTGCTCCGACACGGTGATGGTGGGTTCAAGAGTCTGAAACAGAGGCAGTATTCTCGAACGGTAGGCGGACAGCTGTGTTCCCCCCTCTGTAACCCTATAATAGGCGCGCATGACATTCTCGTTCATGTCTCGAGTCCATCTCATGCGTCGCACTATACCACCGGTAGCGGGAGCCGTGGGCGGATTATAATTATTATTATTACACGTAAATTTGTTCACGAAGAAACCGTGTACCGACTCTTCATGCCATTATATTTTTAATTTGCTGTTATTCTCTACAAATCGACACTAAAAGTATCAAAATATCAAAATATGGAGTTCCGTTTGAGAAAGAAGCAAAACAATTTTGTCTTTGACAGTAATTGAATTATTGTGTGATTTTGAAAGCTAGACAATTCAAGATTTATATTTTTACTCACAAAGACAACACAGAAATTCAATCTCAAATGTAAACCTTCGAACAATTTCCATACATTGACGACATCACTCAAAATTCTTCTTCAAGTCAGATGCCCGCTGGGGCTGCACCGGAGCACACGTATAATTCTTCAAATAAAAATGACAGCTTGATTTGACATTAAATCATATACGCACACGAGAAAGTATACCAGTAGATAAATTGTATTTCAAAAAATAGGGTACATAAATATCAGCTCGCGTCTCCTTTAAATTTGATTTGCTGTTATTTACGGGTCATAATGGTTGAAAACCTCAGTAAACTATCTTAAAACAATACGATTACAGTCGAATTTAAGTATTATGTTCCTTCAAATCAAAACTCGCTTAAAATGAAAAAAGTTTAAAGACTCATCCTTTACTGATTGGGATTAATTTTCATTTTGCGTCATTTTAAAAACGTATTTGACTTCTGTACGTCAATTAATTTTGATGACAATTGTAATCTTGTAATATATTATAGAACTTTTATCTTAAAATATTGCCTATTAACAGGAAGCGTTATGTAATTCGTATAAGTAATACCTGAAAGTCTTGTACCTAGATCTGTAATACCATGGATTGCGACGAATAAATGATTATGATTATGCCGTTCGTTCCGTCTATATGTATAATGCGTGTACGTGCTGTTCTCTGAAAATCTTCAAGAAAAAATAACGGCTAGACCAGCACGAAGTACTAGCGAGTTTTTGCGGCTTTGGAGACTGAGATAAAGCTTACAGGCCAATACCGCTGTGGCCTGGTTATTGTTATGTATACCTATGTATCGAATGTTTTTAAAAAAAATTTACTATAAAAAGCAATGTTTTATTTCGATTAGGTCTACATTTTGTGCATATTGTATATCTGAAGTATTTTCGTACTAAACTTGAAACTTTCGTTGAAACTAAATAAAATAATTATTCCTAATATACAGTCACCTGCAATTTATGTTACACAACACACAACGAAGGCCGCAAAAATATCTGACACGATCTTATTTGTAGAACCATAAGAGCATGTCATATATTTTTGCGGCCTTCGAAGAGTAGGTACCGGTCATTATCACCAACTTTGCCCGCATTTAAAAAAAAACACGAATTTCTCAAAAAAAAAAACACATCGTAATTTCTTTTTTTGCTCAGCACGTCCATTGTGATCAAACGCATCAGTTTATTTGAAGAAAAAATATTTTTATCGTGTTTTTACCCATTTTTTTGCGTTATAGAGGGTGGGCAAAGATATCCGGAGTTTTCGCCAACATTGCCCACGTCAATTTGGTATTCAAATACAGCTCGTATGATGATGATGTCTAAGGATCACTGGTTTTGGGCAATCCTACCATTCCCTGTTAATAACTTAGCGATAAGTGTAAAAACTTTTAAATAAATTTGCTGGGCAATGTTGCCTACCCGTTTTTGCTCATTTCCATATAAGGCTCGCCTAAGCATTTTACAAAGGCTAGGGTTGTCACTTTTGAGAAAATCTGTTACAATAGTTTAATGGCCAAAAATATGATTTTTGCTGTGTTTTTCATTAGTTAACGGGATAAAACATCTAAGTAAAGGATAATAAGACAAATTAAATACAGTATATATTTATAAACTTACTTTAGTGTACAAACATAACCTTATTTTACATGCGAAGTTGGGTAAATTAGATGAAAGTGACAACCCTAATCCGTTTTTGGTGGTGGGCAATGTTGGTATGGATGCCAAATCACCGGATTACTTTGCCCACCGCTAAAACTCGCTAAAAATTACAAATTAAAGATATCTTATTGATACTGTTTTAACACCCCCTGGCACTGATTAAAATAACCGACTTGGTTTCACATTACATCTCAAAACTTTTTGAAGTGAAAATTTCTTTAGCAGCGCTGAGCACTTTTTGAGGTGGGGAAAAAATTATAAACTCGAGACAGCGTAACGCGTAACGCGTAACGCGCTGACGTCATGTGTGACGGACAATGTTATTCACCAAAGAACTTTAGTCATAACGTATCATAATCAGGTCAATTATTTAAAACTGGACTTTTATATTAAGCAATAAAGCTCAATGTTCTAATCTTGTACGGGCTGAAATACGAGGATCTCACAGTTGCTTTCTAACTTTATATCATTCCAATATAATTCAATAAAGCTACATCTTGTCGCGCTTTACCAGCATTTCATGCCTTTACTGGGTGTGATTACACCGCCAGCTTTTATCGCCAGGGAAAAGTGAAACCATTTAATTTGTTAAAAAAAGACAAACATTTTCAATATGCATTCGAAAATTTAAATGAACAATTCAATTTATCAGACAAACATACCACAAATGCAATTTAAGAGTTTACAGTTTCTATGCATGGTATTAAAAATTGCCAAAGTGTTAATTCAGCGCGACTGCTACTTTTTCAAAAAAGTTTTGCAACCTCCCACAATACAAAACATTTTTTAAATAAAGTTAAAACTTATAATTCGAATACAATACCACCGTGTTGGGAGACAATTAAACAGAAAATTCTGAGAACAGCATATATTGCCTCCATGTGGCTTAATGCCACTCAAAAATATTGTGTGAAACTTAGTGCCACCGAGTATGGTTGGACGTTAAATAATGGGCACTACGAACCTTTGTGGTTCGACGAAGAGCCTACTCCGTTGCATGTTGATGATATAGTTATTAATAGTGAAGACGAAGGCAGTGATAATTTTACCTCCGACGATGATGAAAATGATTATTTAAGCTCTTAAAATAATTATTGTGTAATGTGCATTAGCGTTAAAGAAATAAATAATAATATATGCCTCACACAGAACTCACGAGAAGTTAATATTTCCCCCCCCATCACCCCCACTTTTAAATTCCTATTTTTAGTTTTTATACATTTTCATGAAAACTGTGAAAGCTACAATAATAATGTCTAAAAAAAGTATATTTTCCATAAAATTCTCTACAATATTGTCTTTGCAAGTATGAAAAAAAAAACTACTAATTTGTACCAAAAAAGGGCAAAAATTCAACAATATACTTCCAAAGACAATTTGGTAGAGAATTTTACTAGGTAGGTGGGTAGGGTAAGAGAAGTATGTTTTCCAATACTTCTAGACATTTTAATTGTAGCTTTCATAGTTTTCATAAAATGTATAACAACTAAAAATACGGATATAAAAGTTGGGGAAATATTAACTTCTCGTCGTGTTTATACTTCTATTTATTCTTATTAACGAAAAAGCTATATGCATGCAGGATTTTGACTCTTGGAGGATAATCTGTAAGGATAATTTGATAAACTATATAATCTTATAGTTCTGACACTTATAGACATTTACAACTCTAAACATTATGGATTCTTTTTTGTGTTTTTATACCCGTATTTTTTTATATTATTATTATAGCTTCTTTAATGTAAATCGACATTAAGAGACCGTATACATCTCTAAGTAATTGTAATACGTTAGTTACGTTAGTTTGAATTGATAGTTGCAGTTAGTTGTATTTTATAAAATTGTTGATGTATTGTTATATTATTTTTGCTTTTATGTAAATTCAATGTTGACGTGTTATAGTGCCCTTGCGGCCTATTTGCTGAATAAATGTTGAAGTTTGAAGTTTGCATGCCAAGTTTCGTGCTTTCTGCCGGATGGGACAGGATTTAGGATGGGTCAGACCAGGACCGCATTTTTGCAGGTTCATCTTTTATTAGCCAGACTCTACCTCCATACTAAATCGAGCTAAGGAGTCGCACTATAAAGAAATATTGAACATTTTCTTTCAAGTTGATATACAGGGTGTCCATGCATTAGGGTATTTATATTCAATATTCAATAATTCATTCATAAAATCAATACAATTTTACACGTCAATGGTATTTAGAACCAGTATACAAAGTATCATAACAAATTACGATTTTTTTACTTTGGAGCAACCTGTATGTGTTAGTAGCTCCTGAGGTAATAAATAGTATGACTAGATTTTGCCCTGTGCGCGGGGCCCGAGGGTCCCGCGGTCTTCTTGTAGTTTGTTGTTGGTGCTGTTGTTGATGTATTGTTGTTTGTGCTGTTGTTTTTGTTGTAGTAGTAGTAGTAGTAGTTTGTTTTCCAAAGGGTAAAAGAAATAAAGTTGTACTTTTGCTAGGACGAAAAGATCCGCGTGAAAGCACTACATTCCCGCAGCTCGGCCTGGCCTCGCGTGCTTGGGAACTCGTAAGGGACGCTCCGGGCCTTCGGCCCTACGCGGAGCTCGGCCTTCGTCCTTCGCTGGGTTTCGAAGCTCAGCGTCGGGCCTTCGGCCCGCCGCTTCGCTTATTAAAACAGTTGGGAGGGTTGGTTTTGCTTCGGGGCCTAAGCGGGAAATTGGAGCTTAAACACGACCCAATAGGAAAAGTGTCTTAGACAAGCGAAACGGCGGGCCGAAGGCCGAAGGCCGTAGGCCAACTTCCCCCTCTCGTGTGACGCTTCGGGCCTTCGGCCCTACGCGGAGCTCGGCCTTCGGCCTTCGCGAGCCTCGACGCTTCGCCGTCGGGCCTTCGGCCCGCCGGCTTCGCTTATCAAGACAGTTGACTTTGTAGAACGCTTGGGGGAACTGCATTCACGCAGCTCGGCCTTCGGCCTCGCGTTTTGGGAGTCGGGGTGGAGGCTCCGGGCCTTCGGCCCTCCGCCGGGGTCGGCCTTCGGCCTCCCGGCCTGAAGCTCGCCCTTCGGGCTCGCTTAACACACTTTTTGTATAGGATTTTGCTTTGTTCGTCATTCCCGCACTTTAACTTTAACTTTATGATATCGGAAAAAAACAGATATTTCTCTTGCTAAGTTTATGACAATTGTCACAGAAACACTGCAATTGTCACGAAATTCCGACATATAACTCATTACCTGTCAAGAATTACCTACAATTCTTCTAGATCTTTGACAATTGTCAGAAACTTCACAGGAGAAATATCTGTTTTTTCCGATATAATAAAGTTTTTTTTAAATAATACAATGATGGTGGCAAACAGGAATACGGCCCGCCCGATGGTAAGTGGTAATCGTAGCCCATGGATGCCTGTGACGTCAGCGATAGTGATTTTACAATTCGTCGCACCTGTCACCGATGTGAAATTGGGGCCTGGCCTCTATTTCACTACGGTGGCAGGTGCGACACTTGTCGACATCACAGTTGGTACTGACGTTACAGGCCTCCATAGGCTACGGTAACCGCTTACCATCAGACGGGCGGTGTGCTTGTTTGCCACCAACATGTTAATAAAATAAAAACTCCATTATATCGCCAAATACTAAGTACTTATTTTGCGAAGCTAATGACAATTGTCACAAGAAACATGACAGACTTGTATAGGGTCGAGTGATAATTACTTAAAACCAGCGCGTCGTATAGTACGGCGTTTCTATGCAGCTGACTACGACATTGTAAACGCAGAATTGGATAAAGTGGACTGGGAACGTTGTCTTCCAGAAGACAGCATAGAAATAGCTGTGGATACTTTCTATGATATTCTAAACCGAATTATAGATGATCTGATCCCTACTAAAATAATAAATTCTAGCCAAGATAAATTTCCCGTATGGTACTCCCGACCATTAATAAAATTGATTAAGAATAAAATAAAGACCCATAAAAAATGGAAAATTTATGGACGACTCGCGGATTACATAGCATTTTCAAAATTAAGGGCAAAGATTAAATCCATGGAAAATTCATGCTACAAATTATTCATCTCACGATCTGAAAACAACATTCGTTATAACTCAAAATCTTTTTGGTCATTTTTAAAGTCTAAGATGAGCGTTAACGGGATACCCAACACACTTTTCTTGGACAATAGTGTTGGTAATAGCGGCAAAGAAGTCGCTGATTTATTTAATACCTATTTTCAGTCAGTTTTCGTCAATAATGTTAACTCTCAAGCACCTTGCCAATCTACTTCAATTGCATTAAATAACACTGTGTTTCCTAATTGCCTAATAAATAATGTTAATATCACTACCTCTCTAGTTGAAAGCTACCTTAAGGGATTGGTGACTTCTAAAGGCTGTGGACCAGATGGAATACATCCAATATTTTTAAAGAACTGTCGGGCAAGGTTAGCTTTTCCCATATGCCTACTATTCAATCTTTCTTTAAGGACCGGGACATTGCCATGTTGTTGGAAGAGATCCATCGTAGTTCCAATCCATAAAAGTGGCAATAAACATGACATAAAAAACTATCGGGGTATCTCTAAGTTGTCGGTTATCCCTAAACTGTTCGAAAAAATTATCTACGATTCACTTTTTTACGCAGTTCGACCGAAATTGGTAAATCAGCAACATGGGTTTATCAATAGACGTTCCACTGAGTCCAATTTATGTCAGTTGATTGATTTTGCGACGAATGCAATGGATAAGGGCTATCAGGTAGATGTTATTTATACCGACTACTCCAAAGCATTCGATAAAATTTCTCATTCTTTGCTTATTCAAAAATTACAAACTTTTGGAATTCACGGTAATCTTTTGAGATGGCTTACCTCCTACCTGCGTGACAGAACGCAAGCAGTTGCTATAAAGGGGTACACTTCTAGCTTTGTTCCCGTATCTTCAGGCGTACCTCAGGGATCCCATTTGGGTCCATTATTATTCAATATTTACATTAATGACGTTGTTGATTGTTTCAAATTTTCTGATTTATTATTATATGCCGACGATACTAAAATTTATAGTATTATAAAAAATAGCGATGATTGCATGAAACTTCAAGCTGATCTTGATAGACTGACGTTATATTGTTCTATGAATGAGCTGTACCTGAATGTAGAAAAGTGCTGTGCTATATCATTTACAAGAAAACGCAATAAAATACAGTATAATTATTCTTTAAATAACAAAACGTTAAGAGTTGTATCTGAAGTGAAGGATCTGGGTTTAAATTTCGATAGTGAACTACAATTTATTTCACATATTGACAAAATTTCAGCGAAAGCATACAGAATGATGGGATTCATTTTCCGCCAAAGCAAGGATTTTACAAACCCTAAGACTCTGCAACTTCTATTTAACGCATTTGTTAGGTCAAACTTAGAATACGCGACTACAGTCTGGAATCCTCATTTCAATGTTCACATCCACACAATTGAAAAAATTCAGAACAAATTTATTAGAACAATGAAATATAAATTTAAATCTTTTAGCACTGACAATTTAGAGTCTCTTCAAACACGTAGAGAAATTAGAGATCAAATTTTTTTGTTCAAAATCTTACATGGCCTTATTGATTCACCTAATCTTTTATCTAAAATTTCAATTCGCTGTCCTAATCGGCGAACTCGCTCCACAAACCTTTTTGCAATTGACTTTGGGCGCACTACATATGCAAGAAATAGCTTTTTAGCTAGAGCGTGTAGAACTTATAATGAAAAATTTTCTGATATTGATATATTTCATTTATCATTACAACAGTTTGTTTCTGCAATAAAAAGTACAGTTAATGGTAAAAATAATATCCATTAGTAATTATGTTACATCATACTTTCCAATGTTCGCATGTTGTTTTTATGTGTGTTATTACATCAATTCAAGTTAGGTATTCGAGTTATGCATGTTGTAAATAAATTCTATTAATGTTAAAGTAGGTTTAAGTTTGAATTGTTTTAATGTTAGATTCTGAGCAACATAACTGTTATTATTCATTAGTGGAAACTGTGTGGCTTGTGAATGTGTTATCTGATTTACTATATGTGTTGTTTTTGCCTGTTTGTTTCCCAAAGGTTTAAATAAATAAATAAATAAATAAACATGACAATTGTCGGTAATTCTTGACAGCAAATGAGTTCTGTGTAACACTATATGAGTAAAATGAATATAGGCGTGGAATCGAATGTATTTGCAGCCAACAAAATGCCAATGTTTGTTCAGCTACCTGTTCACCTGTTTAAATTGCTTATTATCAATTTAGATCCGGATTTTAAACCTGGCTGACATCGGATAGCCATTTATATTGATGTCAATGGTGTTGGTGAATATTTTAATTCATTCGGGCGAAAACCGGAAGGTTGGTTGGGTATCATAAAATGTTCATGGAGAGAAATTGTAAAGGCCCCAGTACACAATGGGCCATTGCCGGCCACTCCAAGGGACGCAGCCATGCGGTAGAATGAGATAGCAATATCATTTGCTCCCTCTAACGCATAAATGCGTCCCTTGGAATGGCCGGCGATGGCCCATTGTGTACTGGGGCCTTAAGATATGGTATTGTAATCAACAACTGCAAAGTTTTTTTTACATCAGTTTGTGGCAAATACTGTTTAGTTTATCTTTATTTTAAAACGAAAAATGTCAACTTGCATGTTTTTTCCACTGTACACAGAATAAGTAATGATGTTACTATATCATATATGTTCAGAATATTACTTGAATAAATTTATTATCCTATATAAAATGTGTGTTTTTATATTTCTAAACCCAGTTTCTAAGTAGATTGCACATACATTATAGTCACATTGAAATTCCATTTTGCGAAATAAAGAATTCAACATTTAACTTTGCGAAAGTAGATAATTGTTATTAGAATATTTTCTAAAAGCAATAAAAACAGATTAGGTTAGAATCGAGCTACAAATGACATTAGGTTGGGTTCAAGGTAAGGTTGCAGGGCCTCAACAAGGGAAAAAAGGGGGAGGGACTGTTGGCCTGGCTAAGTGAGCCAGAACTCACCCACTACTCCCTACTACTGCCGTATGCAGGTAATGAATTCCCAATGTATTAGGTATAGGTTTAATAAATTATAAATATATTTCATTAATAACATAATAATATACAAATATGTAAAAGCAAGTAATAAATAAGCCTACAGTAATCACGTATACCGGTCCCACGGATGCGGATGTTGCTTACATAATCTCGTCTGTCAAGGAGTTTCGGCAGGAAAGGCCTTGGCAGACTTAAAAATTTCCGAAATGAGGGTTCATACCTACCGACTGGAATTGGTTTCATGGAGGTATCAGATGGGTTAATGTAGGGTAACTGATGTACACCTTGCTAACATAATCTAGTCTGCCAAGGTGTTTCGGCAGGAAAAGCCTTGGCAGACTTATATATTCATGAAATGAGGGTTCATACCTACCGACTGGAATTGGTTTCATGGCGGTATCATATGGGTTAGTGTACGGTAACCGATGGTCATCTTGCTTATAATCTCGTCTGCCAAGGTGTTTCGGCAGGAAAAACCTTGGCAGACTTATATATTCCTAAAATGGGGGTTCATACCTACCGAATGGAATTGGTTTCATGGTGGTATCAGATGGGTTAGTGTAGGGTAACCGATGGCGACCTTGCTTACATAATCTCGTCTGCCATGGTGTTTCGGCAGGAAAAGCCTTGGCAGACTTATATATTCCTGACATGAGAGTTCATACCTACCGACTGGCATTGGTTTCATGGTGGTATCAGATGGGTTAATTTAGGGGTCCCGATGGTCACCTTTGAGAGCGTCTGCCAAGCACTTCCGGCAAAAAAAATAGTGGCAGACTTCGCTTTTCTGTGTCTACATGTAAATTTCTAACTGCTGCCATAACTACTATCTCGGTATCAGATGGGTTAAATCAGCCCCTTTTTTCGCACCGGAAGTGGCCTTCTTTTTCGTACTTTCGGCAAGTTCCGCCGTGGCAGACTATCGAATTCGGACTTAGCATAACTTTTCTGGGAAACCATTGTGCATTTCATCGTGGTATCAAGTCGGTTAGAAATTTTGCGGCCGGCTCTTCTACCACAGAGTACAGACACTTTCATTAATTAAAATAGAAAATATTAATGTAAGCCCAAATGGTGTTAAGATTATGATTCGTGATATAATAAAAACATCGGCCGCGGGTCGTGATCAACCAATTTTGTTTCTACCATATTTTCAAGATAACAGAAACATATGCCCCGCGACTGTTATAGAAGATTATCTTTATGTAACATCAGAATTCAGAAATGAAAGTGTCCAAAATCTTTTATTAACATTTAAAAGACCTTACAAAAACGCATCTGCTCAATCCATTAGCAGGTGGATTAAGCAAGTGCTTGGCGAGAGCGGCATTGACGTCGCAACATTTAGCGCACATAGCACGCGTCATGCTGCGACGTCTGCCGCACACCGCGCGGGCATTTCGCTCGATGCTATCCGGAAAGCTGCAGGCTGGTCGAAAACATCAGAAACATTCGCTAGATTTTACCATCGCCAATTGATTGATGAAGGCAATTTTGCCAGAGCCATTTGCCTTCCGGATGACGATTAACTGTTATTATAGTTGAATAATTGTACCTATAACTATTTTTTCAAAATATATGATGATAATTGGATAAAAATTTAGTTTTTTATTGCATGCGAAATGCAGCAAAACTTTCAACTCTTAACATCTACCTGGTTTTTATATCTGAAGAATGAAGCTTAAGAAATATAATACATGATCAAACGAACTTCAAAGTGAAGTTCGATCAGTATTATATGAGTAAGCTTCATTCGAAGATATAATTTCCCTCCCTCCCATAGACCCAGAAAGAAAGTTTTGCTTTAGAAAGTACTTATAGTCTCTAAAAATAATGAGCAATGGCGGCAAGCTTTACTACCCACCAAGGCTAGGTGGAAAAGTGGGGATAGACCTGTTCGAGTTAAAGTTTTTTCTACCCACTTTAAACATGCGATGAGTTGCCTAGTAGGTTAAAGGACTACCTGGTTTTTATATCTTCGAATGAAGCTTACTCATATAATACTGATCGAACTTCACTTTGAAGTTCGTTTGATCATGTATTCCTAATGCTTCCGCGTTAATGAGTCCCTTTAGGCCAAGAAAGGTACGCTCGGCTAGTATGGCGGAATGGAAATAATTAGTAATAGCTGAAATTTTCGGTGTATGGGACAGATAATAAATCTAGTGATTACGTCGACACATAATCCAAATAAATATATTACATTTAGGTATTTAAAAAAAAATGTAAAAATATAAAAAATCACAGAAAGTTTGTAAAAAATATTAATAACATTTTTTAAATTTATACTCATAGAGAAATATTTGCTTTATGACATTAAGCATGAATCACACAAAAAATAATTCTGTATCCTACATTTAAAGTAAGTAACCTACGGTTATTATTAAATTCAGTATATTTCCGTCCTCAAAAATGGTAATAGGCTATTTTTCTCTCATTATTTCCAAATTACAATAAGTACAAGCGTTGCAATTTAATCGTACACTAAATAATACCGTATGGTAGGTTTTATGGGGTTGTGCATTAATTGCCTGGTTAAAAATGGTAATAGATCAATATCATATGGGATTTTTATTATGAGTTCTCTTTCGTCGAATACTGTAAAAATCGGCTTGAAATATGATTCGTAACACAAAAAACCATCAAAAACGTTATCGTTGCTTTAAAGTTGCCGCGCACGAGCCAGCGAGCTAACGCGATTGGTCGTTGCATGGAGCGGGGCGACGGAACGATGAAACTTCCATCGCCCCGAGCGCGAATATTTAAAAAAGTATTTAGTATATTTACTATTTACTCGGTCAAACCATATGTACCAGTGAACGTAAAAAATATGGGAGACTAGATTCGAACTAATTATCAGCTTTAATCTGGGCAAGAGTGCTGTAAATAAGAAAGTAAATTTTACGTAATTGCAGGCTTTCCGTCTAAACCATTCCGTCTAAGTTTAAACCATTTAAGGTTTCAATAGCAGTCATTTAAGTACCACCCCTCACCACTAAAATTTAATTATCAAAAACGACAGTTGCTAATATTCCCCAAAGTAAGCATTTCTAGTTATTGCTGCAATACAGTGGTACCGGGCACCTTGCGACGCAAGGCCGAGCAGGAATCGCAAACCTTAAAATATTTGTACTAATTAATTGAGTTAGGATTTTGTTAGTACTCTTTAATTGAATAGCAAAAAATATAAGTTATGTATTAGAAATACCGTTTTTATTCGATTTTTAATTAAGTAAGTATTGTTAAACTTATTTTTACCATGTGGTGTCGGTTAAAATTTCACTAGTAACATCATTTGGCGACTAGGGCAATAAAAGTCGACACCATAACCAACAAATTAAGAAACAACAATAACCAACAAATTAATAAACAACAAAAATTTGCAGTAATATTCCAAAACTCGACTGAACGCAAGCGCACCGAACCGTGTCGCTCCCCTGACGCGACTCAGTGTCATAAAACGTAAGGCCGTGGTATTAACGACAGCGGATAGCTGAGCGGCGAGCGGTGATTGCAGGCGGCAATAAGGTGTTCAGTTAATGTTTTTATAATTTGAAATGACTTCGTTTCCATGTAGAAATAACCAAACAGACTCTAGAAGCATTTCATATTTTATTTGTGGCCGTATAAATTATGTTTTATTGGTAAATTAACTACAATTATTCATATTTGTGGATAAAACAATATACATACTATAATGAATACTAAATTAACATTAAATAAATACATTATTTATGACATAAAAATACATTGCGCGTATTTAACTACTTAGCACTGTTTAATTACGATACTTGCAAGCAAGTAGTAAAGTATATGGCTCCATCCTATCCTGTACCACGATATAGAAGCGATAACATTTTTGCGACAGTTTTGTATAGATAATGGATTTGTCGCTAGAAAATGACGA
This sequence comes from Cydia splendana, assembly GCF_910591565.1. NCBI lineage: Eukaryota > Metazoa > Arthropoda > Insecta > Lepidoptera > Tortricidae > Cydia > Cydia splendana. The sequence continues at coordinate 530,119 of NW_026946894.1, forward strand.
TATCGAGATAAAAGTCAGGTCTCTGAGCGCTATTGAAACCTTAAATGCTTTTTACTTATACATGTTTTAAATTTGCCGCGCTTTTTATAGTCAAGCTGAATGTGTTTCACTATAGAATAGTAATCGAATTGGTTCAGATTTAACGTTTAATGCATATAAATAACCATTCTTCCTTCTTCCTTCTTCCTCGCGGTATCCCGGCATTTTGCCACGGCTCATGGGAGCCTGGGGTCCGCTTGACAACTAATCCCATGATTTGACGTAGGCACTAGTTTTTACGAAAGCGACTGCCATCTGACCTTCCAACCCAGAGGGTTAACTAGGCCTTATTGGGATTAGCCCGGTTTCCTCACGATGTTTTCCTTCACCGAAAAGCGACTGATAAATATCAAATGAATTTACTACAAATGATATTTCGTACATAAGTTCCGAAAAACTCATTAGTACGAGCCAGGGTTTGAACCCGCGACCTCCAGATTGCAAGTCGCACGCTCTTACCGCTAGGCCACCAGCGCTTCCGCGCTTCAGCGCATATAAATAACATAATTAGTAAATAACATAATTTTGGACTAAGTACATTATACATACCTACATGACATCAGGCTATGGTTTGGCGCACAGTGACCCTGAACGGCGCGGTAATGTGTTACGGCTGTTAAGTGAAGTCCAGACGGGATGATCAAATCGACCGATTTGATCAGAAATGAAATTGGGGTCAATCTCCAAATTAAGCAACAATTAAACAACTGTACCCATATTTGGAACCTCAGAATAATATACCCGGCCGGATACCGGATAGTAACTTTGCTTGATTTCAGAGTAAACAAATTGGATTTAAGAAACAGTCACGGTCCTATTGTACATTACTCGTTTATTATTTCAAAACAATTTAAACATCCACTCACTTGCACGCGTAGGTACCTACTCATTTCGAACATAGAAATGAGTCCGCGCCAACGTTCACCACGAAACAGGTTAAAACCTGCACAATGCGCACCTAAAAACCGAAATGTAGGTATTGTTAAATTTAGTTTGTAGTTAATTAGTTTTTTGGTGTAAGTGTATGAACCAAGGTCTGAAATAAATGATTTTTTATTTTTTTTATTGTTCCGCCGGCCGAAGATTCGGCGGTCGGATACCGAATATTTGGCCGACGGTCAGGCCGAATATCCGGTATCCGACCAAACATCTATCCATTGCATTTCTAATTGAGAGTGGCAACACTATCGTAGGTCGTATTGCCCTTTTCTAGCATATACGTCCCTCGCTCCTACACTCCCACCACACAGGCAGGTTGCTTTGTCAGTTATACAAGGCAAATTTTCAAGTCATTGGCTTGCTGTTTTTCCATCTGGAAGGTCGTGAAGCTAAACTGCTGGTGAGTTTTTGAATTTGTACCTCAGTTTAGCTGACTATATTGAAATAGTTATTTATTTTACAAGGGGGCAAAGTTGTTGTTTAACCGCTCGTGCTAATATTGATACTTGAGCAAGTAAAACATTCGAAACATGGAATCTTGAGCGTTGCGAGGGTTTCAAAGCACGAGGGTTAAACAAAATTTGCCCCAAGTGAAACACAAAATGTTTCACCACACCAACCCAAAGCAAATATTAAATGTAAAAATATCATACAAAATCAAATACAAATGAATTTTATTAAATATTTATGATTTAAAAGTCAATTCTACCAGCAAACATAAGAAAACAACTCAAAATTTGCATTTGATTCCTTTGCCTCACTTGTGAATAAAATGAAACTTTGCTCTCAGTTTTTGAAGTGCAAAGTAAGCCTTTCCGAGCTGGTGTGAAATAAATAATTAAATTTTTCACGCCACTGTTCGGAAATGTGGCAATAGATGGTCTAAAACCAAGCTGGAAAGTACGCAATAGCTGTAGCACCTGAACCACCACTACTACAATGTTTCATTATTATCATCATCTGTCATTGGTGACAGTTCGCTACAGCAATGAGTATAATTTAAAACATAAAAATCAATAAAAGGTCTTTTTTGGCGCAACTTTTTCCTTCAAAAATAAATTTAGGTTATTTATAGGACCAATTTCTTGTTTAAAAAAAAACGAAATGTCAAACTATTCATTCATTCAGTCAGTTCATTCGATTCACGCTTAAGGCGTTTTTTACTTTTGTAGCTGTTTGTGGTTTTTTAGCAAAAACGCTTCTAAGTTTAGAGTCGGTTTGAAGCAAACAACATAAAAACGCCTCTTAAATGTAATAAAAAAGAAAAAAGGCGGGATCGGAAAATTCTCACTGAATTGGATAGTACTATAAAATATAAGAAACACGTATCTACGCTCGCTATAAAAATGAGTTCTTCTAGTGAAGAAAATGATATTCTTACGCTGACGCCTACCGAAATTCAAGAGACAGCACAGGCAGTGGCTAGTAATTTGCTACCAGAGAAATCGCGGGCTAGTACTTATAGTTATCCAAATGTTTCCTTATTTCCTCGCAGTAGTCGTGAAAACCACTATGTAATGCCTCGTAACGCTAAAGATGGAGTCGTATTATTCGAGGACCTCCACCAACGTGTCGGCCCTCAAACTCACTCGTCCATCTTTTAGCGGTTTTCCGTCCTCTCCTATAATGTACTATAGTTGTCCGTTAAATTATCTAGCAAATAAAAACGATCCGGAATAGTGATGTGAAAGTGCAAGAGGATATTAGAAAGAGAGATGCCTAAGAGTAGCATACCATAATGAATACATGTGTCTTAGCTGTATATTGTATTGTTATAAATAATGTTAAAAATGCTTTATGTTGTTAATGTGTTCCAAATTGTGCCGCTTTGGCATTAGCTGTAAGGTGCAATTTGTTATTTGAAATAAATAAATAAATACAATAAATGTTAATTTTACAAAATGTACCTATCAAATTGTATACTTTACTAAATATCTCTCTCCTCACAGGTGTTACAATAAAGGGTGTACGTACTACATAATTAATTAAACACTCATAATATAATTATATTACATACACATAATAAGTATATCATAGGATATGTATAATCACATTGGTTTGGCGTCTTCCCACCACCAGGCGATAACAAACATGTTTCAATATTATTCTTAGGTTCCGAATATCGGTACAGCTGTTTAATGACAGCATTTACACAAAAATAAAACGCTAATTAAATAACTACAGATGCAACGGATAGTTGTTTGGCCGCATACAGGATACCGGATGTACGGCCTGACCATAGGCCGAATATTCGGTATTCAGCCGCCGAATATTCGGCCGGCGGAAATATTCAGATTTTTCAGGTGCGCATTGTGGAAGTTTTGGCCTGTTTCGTAATGAACTTTCGCGCGGTATATAGGTCTATCACTAGGTACGAAATTAGTGCGCGAGCTAGTGAATGGAACGTTTAAATTATTTTAAAATAATAATCGAGTACGATTATATTCCGATATCAAGCATAGTTATTTAGTACCCTTATTTTAGTATCCGGTATCCGTCCGGATATTAAAATAAGGGCGAGATAGGATACCGGATAGTAACCGAATATCCGGTGCATCTCTATTCGGAACCTAAAGTTTTAATCCTGCATTGTGCAAATATGTATAATTTTGAGACAATGACTTGAAAATTTGTCTTGTATGACTGACAAAGCAACCTGCCTGTGTGGTAGGAGTGTGGGGGAGAGAGGGAGGTATATGCTAGCAAAAGACAATACGACCTAGGGGCTGTCCATACATGACGTCATCTATTTTTGACGATTTTTGTCGCCCCCCCCCCCTAAAATCATCAAAAAATCATGCTTCGAATGACACCGTTTCCTCCTGCGTCATGCTACCATCATCCGATGTCCAGACCCCCCCCCCCCCCCCCAAATTTGAAATGACTTAAATTTATGAATAGCCCCCTACGACAGTGTTGCCACTCGCACTATTATTTATTCTTAGGTTCCGAATATGGTAAGTTATTTAATTAGCGTTTTATTAAAGCCGTACTTTTCGCCTTATTGCAAAGGAGTAAGGTGCAAAAGTGTAAACATATATTTCACGTCGACTCTTATTATACTATGTTATACTTATTATGGAACTTACTATGTTATACTTATTATGGAACGTAAACTATGAATTGAAAGAGCACGAAATAGTCAATATAATACGTTTGTTGAAAAAAAAAGTCTACAGACGCTTAGGCGCGAAGGGTTATTGTCTCATAGAAAATTTGAATTTCGCGCCTTTTTCTACTCACAAAGTTGTTGGATAGACGTTAATATCAAATTAAAGAGTGGGCCTACACACTTCGCTGTGACAGAATGCGAAAGTGTCACCAAAACTGTCAAATGACTACGATAATAAGTATTCCTTTTATAATGCCACTCCACACTATGCCATTCTGAAATTAAATAAGAACGATAGATAGTCATGCGCAATTTTTATTTTTGTAGTGGGTCATAATTGACGTATATAATTACGAATATAATTTGAACATCAACCAATAATATTGGAAATGATATCAGTTATTTTTAATCAGCTATCATTCACGCGCGCGTTCATTTTGCTCAGACTTGGCCGCACAAATATTTGGTGCGAGCGAGACGCCCGCGCACGTTCGAATTGGCCTGTCACTTGTAGCAACTTGTAGGTAAGTACATACTTACCTACATACTATCCACGCGTCCTTGGCACGAACTCCCGCCACCGCCCGCATTGAAACTGTCCCCGCGCGCCGCAAGGAAATGTAATCCTTAGCATTAGCGCAAAGAGTTCAAATTTGGTAGTTTCATTTAGCGCATTTGTTAAAATGCACATATTTATTACATTGACCATATTTTTGTGTGATTATGTATTGAATATCACTTTGAACGTTATCAGAACAAAGTCTGCAAGAAATTATATCTATAACCATTTTTTCTAGCATGTTTAAGGCGTAAATATATATACAAGTGATACAAATAATATTGATGTCGGATTCTCGGATAAATAGCTTAATGAGGTAGTTTTATGGTAATTCAATCAAAGACCTAATTATTACTTTTATATCAAGTTACGACGTATATCCGTGAGGCCCGCCATTTATTGAATTAGTTATTTTCCGTGTTAATATTTTGACTGATTCCATTGTCGACTCATTATAAATATTATTTTCGTCACGTTTACGAACTAAAAATACTATTACTATTTTTAACAAACAAGAACGGCTCTTTTTTTAGGGTTCCGTACCCAAAGGGTAAAACGGGACCCTATTACTAAGACTTCGCTGTCCGTCCGTCCGTCCGTCCGTCCGTCCGTCCGTCCGTCCGTCTGTCACCAGGCTGTATCTCACGAACCGTGATAGCTAGACAGTTGAAATTTTCACAGATAATGTATTTCTGTTGCCGCTATAACAACAAATACTAAAAACAGAATAAAATAAAGATTTACATGGGGCTCCCATACAACAAACGTGATTTTTAACCAAAGTTAAGCAACGTCGGGAGTGGTCAGTATTTGGATGGGTGACCGTTTTTTTTTTTGCTTTTTTTTTGTTTTTTTTTTGCATTATGGTACGGAACCCTTCATGCGCGAGTCCGACTCGCACTTGCCCGGTTTTATTTTACTATTTTTTTTTACCTACTTCCGGACAGAAAGTTTGTTGGATTCGAAAATAAAGTTTCTTAAAATGATCTAAAGAACAGGAATAAAAAAAAAATTGCCTATTACTAATTAATGTTTAACGTAACCGTATCTTTACTGGTACTTACACGAGCTGTTACGTGCAGGAGCTGAATGGAAGTGCGCGCGATGCGGCGTGAGCTGGCCTCGGAACGCGTGCTGGCACACTTGGAGCCCAGCGCGCAGCTGGTTCTCAGCGCTGACGCTGGACCCGGGGGCTTGGGCGCTCTTTTGGCACAACGAGCCGCCGACGGACAGGAGAGATCGCTGGCGTTTGTACTGTATCCCGCTCCTTCACCTCCAGCGAACGTAACTATAGTCAGATCCAGAAAGAGGCGGCAGCCTTGATTTTCGCTGTAAAGCGTTTTCATCAATATCTATACGGCTGTAGCGAACCATTTAGGGCCAGTTGCACCAACCACATATGACAGACAGATCAACGGCAGCCGGCGCGCCCCGGCGCTTTACTATGAAACTTTCCATACATAAAAATTTAGCGAACTCTTTAACGATACGAACAGTTTGGTGCAACCGACCCTTATTCTAAAAACCGACCACAAACCGTTAGTTTCGATCTTCAATCCCCAAACCGGAATATCAGCCACGACAGCCTTACGTCTTCAGAGGTAGGTACGCTATTATATTGTCGGCATATAACTATACCTACTCTGAAATATGTTTCTAGCAGTAATAACTTAGTAGCAGACTATTTTTCCCGCGCGCCCGTGGCGGATACGTACAGCGATAGTGATAAAATTCGATTCGTTATGTGCACTAAATTTTTTAGATTCGGTTTCATCGGCGGTAACCGCGCATGATATTAAAAGGGCTACCGAGGTCGATTCGACTCTTCAAACGGTAATTAAATATTTGAACAAGGGTTGGTCGCGTAAAATCAATTGTAAATCGGTCCAGCCTTATTATAATTGCAGAACCGATTTACAATTTGAAAATGGATCCTTATTGCGAGGGCATAAAGTCGTAATTCCAGTATCACTGAGGGAACGCATGCTAAGCGAACTGCATAGCACGCACTTAGGTATTGTGAAAATGAAATGCGCAGCGCGCAGTAGGATGTGGTGGCCAGGTATCGACCAGGACATTGAGCGCTGCGCGGGCGCACGGCTCCCGACTGAGCGCGCTGGTGTGAATAAATGCGATTTTCACACCAATAAACTGGCCCCTCTCGTAGTGCCCGTATGTCGCGTCCTTACGAAGTAATATATATGTCCATGACTAGCACACAATCATTAATAGCGAAATTAAAGTACATTTTCTCAGTATTCGCAATTAAAGTACATTTAGGTATACCTAAAGTTTTAGTATCGGATAACGATGTAAAAATTCATTGCGCTGAATTTAGGTCATTTTGTTCTAACAATGGTATAAAATATATGAATTCGCCGGTGTATCACGAACTAGACGGTTGTTTCACTCATATATGTCAAAAAGTCCCTCCAAAAGTCCCTGGGCAAGTCCGTTGCATGTCGTTCCAAAAAAGAACGGCGAACTGCGCCCATGTGGTGATTACAGACGGTTAAATGCAGTTACTAAGGCAGACAGATATCCAATTCCGCGAATTCAGGATTTTACATACATTTTGAGCAACAAAAAAATATTTTCAACGTTAGACATTAATAGAGCTTACCATTTCAGTCCTGTGGCTGAAGAGGACATCAGGACATTGAAAAAAACCTCCATTATTACCCCTTTTGGATTATTTGAATTTCCAAAACTGAGTTTTGGATTGAAAAACGCAGCCCAGACTTTCCAGAGGTTCATGAATACCACAGTTTTTCCAAATTTTGACTTTATATTTGTGTACATTGATGACGTTCTCATAGCTAGCGAGACAGAACAGGAGCATGAGCGACATTTGCAAGCCGTTTTCGAGAGGCTGAGCCAGTTTGAAATCACCATCAATGTGTCAAAATGCTGTTTTGGTAAGTCGAACCAGGATTTTCTAGGTTTCGAGGTGTCAACAGAGGGCATTCGGTCGCTACCAGAGAAAGTGCAAGCAATAACGAACTACCCGAGACTCGAGACCGTCCAGGACTTACGCCGTTTCCTAGGTATGGTAAATTTCTATCGTGCTCACTTACCAAAAGCAGCATCTTACCAGGCAGAGCTTAATAAGTACACACAATAGCAAGAAAAGGGACAAAACAAAGATCCAGTGGACTGCAAGTCAACGGAGGCTTTTGAGAAATGTAAGCAAAGCTTAACGGCCTGGCCACGACATTGGTCTTAAGCGACCAGCGGTGCGGCGGGCGGCGCGGCAAGGAGCGGCGCGGCGAGCATGCCACGACTTCGCCGCAGCGGCGGCGGCGTCGAGCGAATGGGACGTACTCAAGTGTTTAAAAATGTCTTTGTCAGAAGTGGCTCTTCAGTGCCTTGACAGCAGCTCATATTTCATGAGAGATATTTTAAATATAAGAGAAGGTGTGCACAAACTTAATAGACGCCGTTATACGTTAGGCGAGTTTAGAGTGTTGTACATAGAATAAAAAAAGCAAAAAAAAAAAACAAAATAAAAAGCAAAATAGAAAGCATCCCGCAAAATTTTACGAGTACACAAGAATGAGTGTAGAAACATTTGATTATATACTCCAACACTTGGACGAACATTTACACACACCTAAACTCCGATCAAAAAGAGTTCTGACTAATCAACAATATTTCCGTGATAAACACTTCCGTATCCATTATCGCGCGCGAATATTATAAAAAAAATTGTTTTACGATTCACCGCCCGATGCATACCGCCGCTAAGACCGGTCGCGCCGCTGCCGCTGTACGTGAGTCGTGGCCGCGTTCCTCGCGCCGTCGCGCCCGTGTCTTTGTTTCCACCGCCCGCCGCGCCGCGCCTAGCCGCCGCCGGTCGCTCGAGTAAATTCGCGCGAGTCGCCGCTGGCAGCGGCGCGTCATGGCCTCTCTTCTTTTCGCCTTTTTTTGTAACATTCGCTTTACGCTCGCCGCCGCCGCTGCCGCTGGTCGCGCGATGTCGTGGCCAGGCAGTAAAGTATCTTTAAAATCATACGAGAAGAGGAGAAAATCAGCGGTGACCCTAATTTGAAAGCCATCAAGACGACATCAACATTTACAAGTCGCGTTTCTACGGGTTCCTCTCGACGTACTACAATACCGGAACGTTATGAGAACACAATCTTGATAATAAATTTGTGTGTATCTGAACCACGCGGCGTTGCCAAATCGCAATGACCGCCAAACCCATAGAAGGTAGGATCGTATAGAAGTGGTATACGCGTGCCTCCGTGAGGGACAAAACATACGCAAATGCGACACTGTGATTGGTCGAATTCATTTGTTACCCACCATAATCCACCCTTTGCCCGGATATCGTATGATTCGCAATGACAGGACCGGCACTAGGGATAATGAAGGGGGAACAGTTCGCGGTGGTGGTGTAGCTGTATACTTGAAAGCTGACTTAAGTTGTCGAGTGGTTGCGCAGTCCCCTACGGTATATTCGAACTCGGCCGAGTACCTTTTCCTAGAGGTTGCTTTGCATCATTCAAAAATTCTCCTTGGCGTCTTTTATAGCCCCTCATCTCACATTAATTATTTTGATACCCTAGAGAAAACTTTGGAAGATCTTAGTCCGCAGTTCGATCATCGTATTATAATGGGCGACTTTAACACCTGTCTCATCAAAAACGATTCCCGTGCCCTTAAACTGCAATCAGTAGCTACTTCCCTAAATCTTAATATCCTGCCCCTCGCCCCTACTCACTTTCCTCATAATGGCCCTCCTTCCCTCTTAGATCTTATTTTAACCTCTTCTGCTGATTTAGTCGAGTTTCATGGACAGTTTAATGCTGCTGGTTTCTCGTGTCACGATTTAATATACGCATCCTTTAAAATTCGTCCTCCCAAACAAAGGCATAAGATTTTAATGCGCCGGGATCTTCGTAATATTGATTTGCAGGGGCTCCATAATGATATAGGCAATGCCGATTGGTCTAGAATCGATGGTTTGGCTGACGTTGACTCAAAGTTAGAGGCTTTTAATGGCACATTGCTTGCGATTTTTGATAAACACGCTCCGCTGAAGCCGATGCGGGTGAGGCACTTTCCAGCACCGTGGCTTACGCCAGATATCAAGTCACTCTTAGCCAGGAGGAACAGAGCCCGGGTCAAGTATAGGGCTGTTCCTTCAGAGGAAAACCATCTCTCCTACATCAATTTGCGAAACCGCTGCAACAAAACCTGTAGGGACGCTAGGCGCCGTTATATCCATAAAACCATTGATGACTGCCCCCCATTCAAGTTATGGAGGTTTTTGAGGTCACTGGGGGTGGGCAAAGTCTCTCAGTGCTCCTCAGACACTCTAGACCTGAACTCAATCAATCGGCATTTTAGCTCATCTCCAGTGACGTTGGATCCTTCCGTCAAGCAAGCTACATTATCTTCTCTTGCCAATAACTTTCGCTCTGACCCTGACTCTACCTTTGCACTTGACAATATTTCACCACAAGAGGTTGTCACAATCCTAAAAAACATTGAAACGAAGGCTGTTGGTGAGGATCGCCTTAGCCTGGACATGCTTATGCTGGTGGTGGATAGAATTGCTCCTATCCTATCCGAAATCATAAATTTTTCCTTTTCCACTGGTACATTTCCTGCTATGTGGAAACTTGCTCATGTTATCCCTCTTCCTAAAACTTCTAATCCCACATCCTTTTCCCAATATCGGCCCATCTCCATTCTACCAGTTTTGTCTAAAATCATCGAACACTTTGTTAATCGTCGCCTCCTTTCACATCTCCACAAGCATGATTTGTTGAATCGATTTCAGTCAGGTTTCCGCCCCGGGCATAGCACCGTCACGGCTTTGGTGAGGGTCACTGATGACATTCGTTTTAATATTGAAAATAAAAAGCTCACGGTTCTTGTACTTTTAGACTTTAGTAGTGCCTTTAATACGGTTGATTTTGATATTCTCCTTCATATCCTTCGTACGTTAAATGTTTCACATGCAGCTCTGTCCTGGTTCCGTAACTACCTCTTTGGGAGGCGCCAGCGTGTCAGGGTTGACGACAAGGTCTCTGAGTGGTGTGACCTTTCTGCTGGTGTCCCCCAAGGAGGGATACTCTCTCCTCTCCTTTTCTCAATATTCATTAACCTGTCCTCTCCCACGGGCTCAAATATAGGTCAAAAGGATAGGCCAATACGCCCAATACATACATTATTAAAGCAACTTTCATTTAAGTCAATGCTCGTGGGACAGGACAGGTTAATGGCATTACTGATTCATTAAATTGTAGCTACCACCTTTACGCGGATGATTTGCAGATATACGCAGCGGCTAGCATTGATGACTTTCCATCTTTAGTTGATAAAATTAATAGCAACCTTGAAACAATTCGTTGCTGGGCGAATAAGTTTGGTTTAAAAGTTAATGCAAAGAAATCGCAGGCGATTGTCATCTGGTGGTCCTCACTTTGTGTCCAAATTGTCGGAGATGGTGGTACCCAAAGTACTTTTTGACGGAACAATTATCCCTTTTTCCTCTACAGTTAAGAACTTGGGTATCATCATTGATCAAACTTTGTCCTGGTCAGCTCATGTTTCCGACATTAGCAATAAACTTTTTGCGTCTCTCCACTCACTGAGGCGTCTTCAAAATTTCCTTCCTCTCCAAACTAAAATAACGCTTGCTTGTTCACTTTTACTTCCTTTATTAGACTATGCTGATTCTGCTTTTCTAAACCTCAGTGAGGAGCTTCTGGATAAACTCGAGCGACTGCAAAATATCTGTATTCGATACATTTTCGGTCTGCGTAAGTTTGATCATGTTTCCCAGTTCCGATCTCAGCTTGCCTGGCTTCCGATCCGTCGTCGTCGAGATATGCATATCCTGTCATTGCTTTTCAATGTTTTATTCAATCCTGCTGCGCCACCTTACCTCTCCGAAAGATTTAGTTTTTTAGCTGCTGGCAGTGGTCACCGTCTTCGATCAAGCACCAATCTTTCACTCGCAATTCCATCCAATAAGACGCGCACTTACAAAAAATCCTTTACTGTCCACGCCGCTAAGTTATGGAACGAGATTCCGGTGTCCGTGAGGCAATCCCAATCTGTAGCATCACTCAAGGAGAGGCTTAGAAAATTGTGGCTTTCCGATACTTAGATAATTCTGTTTTTCCCGATTAAGTACCTACTTCTTTCATTTCCTTTACTTTTCTGGTTCGAATTAATATCTATATATCTATTTATATTATATGTTGAGTATTTATTTATTTTTATTTATACCTATATATATTATATGTATATGTATTCTTGTATTGTTATATTTCTATTTATGTATATTTGGAGTAATGTGTATTCAAAACGTGCATTTTATTTATTTTAGGGATTGTACACTTTTGCTTTTGTTTGTCATTCATCGTTACTTCTGTCCTACTCATTTCCTCAAAGGTTAACTGGAAGAGATCCCATTCAGGGATAAGTTCGCCTTTGTTGTATTTAATTGACTCTGTAACTGTGTTTCTCGTGTTTATATTTCTATGTACAATAAAGTAAATACATACATACATACATACATAATCCATACTAAAAAAACGGTGGGGAACAAATAAAATGTGAGACTGTGACAAGGACAAACAATAATAGCTCTTTCGCTGCTACTCCTACTGAAAGATACATAAGACTATCCTGCTCGGTCACTTCTCCCCACCCTCATGCCAGATCCAGTTTTAATACTAAATTCATGGCCAAACCACTGACTAGACAACGTCGCATCCTGTCGTTGCATTGTGTACTTATTATTCGAGTTAGTGTAGTGTCAGTGTTGCCATTCCAACGAAACAAAAAATAAATAAAAAAAATCCTTTAGTATTATTCTATTACAATAAAAAGAAAAACATTTATATCTAGCTAGGCATGTTCTAGTCTAGTTTTGTATAATTAATGAGTGGAGCTAAATAATTTGTTCAAAATACTGTAATGGTTTATTTATATAACTAAAATTCTTTAATTATGCAGAGTCTATGCGAAAACCCTACGACTCTTCTCCTTCCACACAGGCTCTTGTACCTAATGAAATGTTCAAATAGACTTTCCAGATTTCAAATTTGTAATGTAGGCAACATAAGCTCAGAAATTCAAACAATCCCATCCACATAAAATTAATCGTCACCGTTGTGATTTTCAAGCGTATATGAACGGTGTCAAGTCATTTATTGTATGGTGTATGTGTTTTGGAAACTGTAAAAAAAGAAGTTTGAAGTATAAAAATTTAGCTTTTTTAGCAATGTTGATTTTTAATCAGAATCCGTGCCTGTATGTATATAAATTTTAGGTTTCTTTTTTTTTTCGTCAATATGGCAACTTTGTTTAGCACTGGCACGCACTTGTGTGCATCTTGCGCACGCGCCATCTACCGGAATACGACGTTCGTCTACTCCATATACCCGTATTTACTTGTTTATACCCAAATTGGTGGGTATAAACTATTTAGAGTACTGAAAGGGGCATATAAATTTGAAATATAGGTGTATTTTGTAAGCCGCTACTGGATTAAGTACTCAAAATTGTAAGAAATGTATTTTTAAGAGGGGCACTCCATACATGTAATTAATTGTCACAAAAAAAAATTTCGGAAACCACCAACGTGTTGCACATCATTAAATGGGTCTTTAAAAATAACTGTAATGTTTCTAAGAACATTTTTGGATAAATTGAATATTTTTGGAAAAAAACCGTTTCGAAAGGCCAGAATAATGTTTATCTCTCTATAACTTTAGAACCAAAGTTCAGAAAAAATATGAAAACATATCGGGAGATTAGCCGTATAATAGAATACAAAAAACAATAATTTGAACATCATCGGTTGAGCCATTTTTGAGTTTTCTTTAAAAAACCCTTAATAAAAGGTCGTAAGTGCCGCGTAAACACGCACTTTTGCGCGACTTGCAGTTATCTAGAACATCGATAGAATTTAAGTACCATATTTTAAAAGTAAATAGGGTGGACCATAAGTCTTTTTACATTTCAAACTAAAATAAAATGAAAACTAATTATATCAGATGAAAACCGTTTATTAATTATGAAAACACATGAATAGGGATTTTTTTTTAATTACATCATCCATATGTGATCCTTCATGTCACACCTCTAATAACTCATTGAGTGCAGTTCGAGAAATTTTCGGCCAAAAAGTCATATCCAAAAGAGGTGACATTAACTGGCCTCCTCGCAGCCCGGACCTGTCCCCAATGGATTAAGTAAAGTTTTTGAGACCAACCCAGTGTCTGTTGAGGAATTGAAGCAACGTATTCGCGAGGAAATGCAAAACATTTCTCGGAACACTTGTCAGGCCGTCACTGAAAATTTTCGCTCCAGGTTACGGCAATGCCAAAATAATGAAGGATCACATATGGATGATGTAATTAAAAAAAAATTAAATCCCTATTCATGTGTTTTCATAATTAATAAACAATTTTCATCTGATATAATTAGTTTTCATTTTATTTTAGTTTGAAATGTAAAAAGACTTATGGTCCACCCTGTACCTTCTTATTTAAAACAAAATTGTTAACTATGCATTACCACAATTTGGCTCTCACTAATAATTACCTTTTTTTCCTAAATTAAGCATTCTATATGCTTTTTATTTTATAGATATTGATAATATACGTTAGCACTCTTCAATAAAATACAATTTTGTTCTTAAATCTCACTTTTTGAATATTTGATAAGCAATCGTTTTTACCCACCTAAATGAGTAAATACGGGTATTTATCGGGTGCTTTGAGTAAATACTCAGTATTTACTCATCCCTACCCATCTCTAGATGTGAATAAATCTCAACATAAACCACATCTGACTTACTTAAGAGCCCATCAACGTGCACACTAGCGCCACTGCTAAATAATCGTGATTATTTAAATTTAACGACAGGTATTTAAAACAAGGGGGCCGCTACGTACTGTATTGTGTATTTAAGTACCTTTTGAATACATCAAACTAGTTTTTATGTTTCTGGATTCGTCAATCTATGCGTCCAAAGTTAAAACAGCCGTTTTTGTTTTGAGGTTATAGATCGATGAATCCAGCAACACTGTGCAAGTGTGAGTGAGATGGAAAAATTCGTAATAACGGCGATGACGCAACATTAAATTGTTCGTTAAGAAGAGAGTGTTGAGAGTTATCTGCGAATCATTCTTTTGATATTTTTTTACATATTTGCGAAAAGGGATTGCGTTTGGGTGTGCTGGAACAACTGGAAATAATTAGGTACAACAATAGGGGGATAATTCTTAACGAACAATTGAATGTTGCGTCATCGCCGTTATTACGAATTTTTCCATCTCACTCACACTTGCACAGTAGGGGGAGTGGTCAAGGTATAAATATGGCGGACCATTCTAGACAGGTCATTCCGTTGCCGGGCGTCAGACCGTCAACAACTCCTGAAGATGCCTCGTAGAGAGGCGAAACAATTGTCGAGTATTATTCTTTTGGTGGTGGTTTGTTATATTCATTTGCGTATTTATTTTTGCGGTGGGAGGGAACATTAATTGCATGTAAAAATACGTAAGTAAGTAAAACGGGTTAGCACTGATTGACTAGCACGTTATCTTTTCGCAGATTAGCAAAGTAATATTTTGGTTTTAATTTAAACGACGCTTCATTTAAATCCTTAACACATTGTTGCACGCTGTGAGGGGCGAGTACATTTTTTACGATTGCCGTAGCGTTTGTTCTACCAGTAGTTTGCTTAGCAGCAATTTTTGAGTCTGGATACATAACTGCATTCAATTTGGTAGTACAATCCAGCGAGACAAATGATTGGTGTGGTAGTGCTGTATTACTTTTATGCTGCAGTCACCTCAGCAGTCGCAACCAAAACTTCTTCCTCAGAATCTTTTTTATCATAAAACTAGAAATGTCTTTAGAGCTTGAAGCAGTTCTGATATGTGATTTATGAAGATTTGTGGCAATGTGCTGTTGGATGTCAGATTTACCACCGTGGTTTATGGAATTCTGTGAATTACAAATAGAGCACAGTACTTCAAATTCTGTTCGACCTTTCTTTATAAAGGTCCATTCTTGAGTATATTCATGTTTAAAATGACACTTTCTCTTTGGCATCTTTTATAATGACGGAAAAAAATGTTTATACCTAAAATGACTTGTTTGCGAAGTACGAGTGACCGGAGCGTGCGTAGGCAAGCGGCGAGCGAGCATCAAGGAATCCACACGACTTCACTGTGACTGCGTGATTGAATTGATAGTGACCGAGCGGTCCGCACCGCCCATCCCTCAACTCTCCTCGCAACCGCGCGCCCCCGCGTGTCTCTTGGCTGCCGTCGGCTTCGAGTCTTTAGTACGTGTACTTATATTGAAATATTGATAAACGGGACAAGTAACAATACGGGATGATACTTAAATATGATGACAGTCCCGTATATACGGGACGTATGGCAACCCTAACTATACAGCTTAACCAGAATATTCACATAAAAGACTATGTTGAGTTGGTTGACACACTATACATAAATATTGATTTTTTTGTCTTCGGTTACCGCGATATTAAACTTGTTTATTTATGTTCTAGCAAATCAATAATTACAGATTTTAAAATTTTGTATTGCCTAGGTATGTAGGACGTAGCCGAAGTCTTTCAAAACTTACTCGTCCGTACGAACTATGCGACACTGAAATCCCGTCAGGCGTAGCTGAGCTTCGTAATAAATTTGTTTTTTTTTGAGTGGTGTATTTTTTTTATTTCATTGCATATGTTTGAGAAAAGCACTATACATGCCTAGCCGTGAAAAGGTCTTGCCGGCTTCGTATCACTATTCGGCCTCCCTACGGTCGGCCGTCTATACCTACTCACCCGGCAAGCCCTTCTTTCCCGGCGTCTGCAGTAATGTACATACTATTTTATTGTTTTGTATTTTATGTTTTTTTATTTTACTTTTATATCGATGTAACTCGGAAAGCGGCTAAGCTGAAGTGGGATTGGGCTGGCCATGTATGTCGTAAGCGCTTCTTTCCCGGCGTCTGCAGTAATGTACATACTATTTTATTGTTTTGTATTTTATGTTTTTATATTTTACTTTTATATCGATGTAACTCGGAAAGCGGCTAAGCAGAAGTGGGACTGGGCTGGCCATGTATGTCGTAAGCCATTCTTTCCCGGCGTCTGCAGTAATGTACATACTGTTTTATTGTTTTATATTTTATATTTTATTTTGTATGTGCGGGTTGCGGGATTGCGGTGATGTTAAAACGTCCGGAGAATAGTAGCAAAAGGGGTTTATTGTATTACAATGTTCAATGTTAGAGTTTAAAATATTAAATAATGTTAAGTCTAGAATGTTATAATGTTAGTAAAAATAGTGAATGTTAATGTTTCGAATGCACCCGGTCGCGATGGTCCCGAAAAGTACACTAAAAGTAATTTTACTGTAAATTATTGAGGTAATGCATCTTTTGCTGACTAGACGCACGCGCCGCACGAGGCTTAAAACGTGTTAAGGTGCATTGCACCGAACATCTTGACGGGGGCAAACGATGAGATGGGATGAGTTGCTAAGATATTTAAGTGGTACAAGGATGATCAACAATGTTTCTAAATCTATGTAGTTAATTTCTAAACGATGTTTGTCGGAACACTGGCGAGCAACTTCTGTCCACTTGTTTTAATTCAATGTTTTCTAGTTTATCGCACTTTTCCACTTTTTTCACATTTGCACTGCACTTATCACTATCACTGACGCTGCAATGACGCGTCAGCCCGCGGCGTCCGCGAGGGCTGCGCGTGCGCGGAGCGGGGGACGGCTCCTGCGCCTGGCCCTGCCCGGCGACACGTACTGGATCAGCTGCTCCTTGTGGTTCCGTAATTATCGATGGTGGTGCTACTTTGACCTTCCACTGGCAGCGCATCTTTCGACTCGCATAAATAATTATCCCGATGATCACTACACCCCATAGGCAGTATATAGCGGTAAAGTGATGTATGTCATTCGAGGAGTAGTTGTCCAGAAGGGGTTGATTCTGTTTCATAGTGTTTATTTTGTTTCCTAAGTCCTTTAATTCTTCCTCATTGTATGAGCTATCGCTAGTGCTATTTTCGTAGTCAGATAATGTTATATTTATAATGTGGTTTATAGGGTCTATTTCCGGTGTTAGTATGTTTAGTTTCACATTAACTTGGCTTTGCATATTTTGATGCGTGTGAATAGTAAAGTTATCAGTTTTCACAACGCAATCCTCGTCTACGTTAATAATGTTCGTCTAGGATACCGTCTGAGACGTAACTTGACTCTTGCATAGCGTGCGCAAATGACACGCGTCACAACAGAAGTATAGGTACTGATTCACTTTCGATAGACTTATCCATTTGTTTTGACAAGCAGCTGTGTTTATTTTGCATTGATAATTTTCATTTTTAATGCAGAGGTCTTTGTCGGAATTCATTTTGAAAACTGGGGTTTTTAGGTAGCACATAGTTGTTGTCACGTCTCGAGTAATGCATTGCTCTATTTCCTTCTCCGTTAGAGGCAAATAGGCATCCTTCCGTAAATTGATAGCTATGTATTTTTCTATAGGGATAATCGATATCATGTTTCTTCCTGTACTGTGTTGTATGGGTATAATGTTGTATAAGTCATAACTAACTCGGCTCACAAGTGGAATACGGATCTCTATAATCATGTATTGGTCAGTCATCTTGGCTTTAATGTTTAATAGGTGATAGATGTCTTGCAAATTGGTTTGAATGTTATCAATAGGTAACGATAAGTCGCTTACTAGTTGTCCGGATATTATGTTCAGTTCTCGTTGAAATTGTTTAGGGTCGATGATGTGAATGTTCATTTTTCCGTTATATATGTTTGTAAGAGTGTCTAGTAAATCATTCTGAATAACTGTTAAGTGATTTAGTAGGTTATTAGCGGCCATCGCTATCATGTTGAATTGCGCCATGCACTCTGCGGCGCTTACTTCTTTTTGCAATGCGGAAGTCCCTTGATCTAAGCTAATTAAATGAGCGTGTATCAATTTATGTTGTTTTTGTATGGTATCTTTGTTTCTTAATAACATGTTGTATTCGGCCTCCATTACTGATGTCTGGTTTTTCCAAAGGTTGACGAGGTGCTTCTCGTTGTTTTTAATTAGTCCAATGTCTTTTTGATATTGCTCTGCAAATCTATCATCCAGAACTCCAAACAGGGTATTTGCGAGATTTCCAACTCCGTTAACTAGGCCACGCCGTCTCCGGGTCTCTGGTTTCAACTGTTGACTCGATAAAATGCGGTTGTAGTGCTGTAATTCGTCATAAGAGTGACGTAGTTGCAATATAACGATATCACAGTGTGTTAATGTTTTAACTTGTTTACAAATGTTTTCTAGTTGAGTGTTATACTTTTTATAGGCCGTGATTCCTTTCCAATATGGATTGAGGTCCTGGTACGCTACTAGCTTCCATTCATCTTTCACGAGTAGCATGTTTCCAATGTTATCGAAGTATAGACCTTGAGTTTTATTTACGTGAGTTACTTGAACGCAGCTTCCCAATGTTAATAATGACATGAGGTACATTAATGTCATAAATATTGTAGTTGCACATCCGAGCTTTTTGTTAGGTTTCTGTTTGTTCGTTTGTTGTTTAGGCTGGGATTCTTGTTTATCTTGCTGTTCGGTGTCCTTTGGTATTGGTAAGAGAGATAGTTTTATTACTGGGCGCTTTAGGAGTCCATTCTTTGTTTTCAGAGTAACAACTCTAACATACCCGTCTGGTCCGGCGTGAGTGTTTACAACTCTTCCGAGGGCCCACTTTCCCGCGGGTAGGTTGTCGTCGTGTATTACTACCATGTCATCTATTTCAAGATTCTTCTGAGGTGTGTTCCACTTCGGTCTGGCGGACAGTTGACTTAAATATTCGAATTTCCATCTTTTCCAAATGTCTTTAACAATTTTTTGTGTTAGGTGCCATCTCGTTCTAGCGTCCTCTTCTGTTTCTATTACCGTGAGCCCTGCTCGGCCTGTTAAAAAGTGTGCTGGAGTGAGAAAGTCAAGGTCCTCGATATCTTCAGTTAGTGGGCATAACGGCCTTGAATTCAAACAGGCCTCCAGTTGCGCTAAAATCGTAGAATATTCTTCGTACATAAGTTTCTGTTCTCCTATTACTCTCTTTAAGTGGTGTTTAAGACTTCGCACTGCCCTCTCCCAGAGGCCACCTGCGCTGGGCCACGACGGGGCATTGAAATGCCATTCAATCTCCATTTCCGTAATTTCCGAAAGAAAGCTGTTGTTAAAAATGTTCCGTAAGTCTTGCCATTGTTCTTGTACAATGTTGTTCGAGCCCACAAAATTGGTTCCGTTGTCAGAATACATGTGACGAGGAGTTCCTTTTCTGGCCGCCATTCTTCGTAAAGCAGCTAAGAATGCTGAGCTCGTTAACTCAGTCACCAGTTCCAGATGAACAGCCTTGGTAACCATACACACGAAAATCGCAATGTATCCCTTTAATGTTTTTATGCCACGACCTTTGCTCGCCTTGATATCCACATATCCTGTGTAGTCTACACCTGTGTGATAAAATGGCTTGGCTTCATTCACTCTAGCGGCAGGTAACGCACTCATTATTTGTTGCTGTTTCTTTCCTTCAATTTTCTTGCACCTGACACATTTTCCAAGTTGTTTCTTCACCGTGTTCATTCCTCCCATCACCCAATATTGTTCTTTAAGCTTAGCCATAGTGAGTCGGGCACCACCATGGAATGTTAGGAGATGTGCTTGTTCTATTAGCAATGTTGTCAATCGTGTATGTTTTGGGATGATTTTCGGAAATTTCATCTCGTAGGGAATGTTAGCTTCGTTAAGTCTTCCTTTTGCCCGTAGAATGTTGTTTTCATCAATATAAGGGTTTAGTTTCAAAAGATTACTTTTTGTTTCCACTCTGTCATGTTTACGTAAGTACTCTATGTCCGTTCCCATTTCTTCTGTTTGCACATGTTTTATTATTGTCAATTTAGCTTTCTGCAACTCCGGTAACGTGAGATATGTAGGTAAAGTGGCACGAGTCGGTGTCAATACCCTGAAAATCCATGCGACGATTCTTATTACTTTTGCAATTGAGCTATATTTATGTAATAAGTTGTTTATAATGTTGTCTTGGTTATCCGATTGCGTCAGACAGAGGAGGGTACTGTTGTTAATGTTTGTTTGGGTTATGTTGTTTGAGCGGGTTTTTTTCTCTTCTTCGTTAGTTGTGTACTGTGGATGTTCTAAGTTATCGAAAGTAGGTTGAAATGTTAAGAGCCAGGATGGAGCTTGCCACCACAAAGTATGGTTTTTTAATTGCGATGCTGTGAGACCCCTGCTAGCTGCATCTGCTGGATTATCTGATGACTTAACATACCTCCACTGGTCTGCAGGCATTACTTCTTTTATTTGTGTTACTCTGTTAGCCACAAATGGCTTCCAGCGGTTCGAGTCGCCGTGTAACCACCCAAGGACTATTTTTGAGTCAGTCCAGCCAAATGTTATCATTTCATGTTTGTTCAAGGAATGTTTAATCTTTTTCATCAGTCTTGTTAGCAAATGTGCACCACTAAGCTCGAGCCGGGCTAATGTTAATGTTTTCTTATGGGGCACAAGTTTTGTTTTTGCTGCCACCAGTATTACTCTGGATTGTTGCGGTATTCTCGCATATACTACGCAAGCGTATGCTTCTATGGATGAGTCACAGAATCCATGGAGTTCAATGACGTCGTTCTCTTTACACCCTAACCACCGTGTTATTTTGCATTCGTTGAGTTGTTCGATATCCCTTATCGTCCTTGACCATTCTGAGAGGAGTTCGTCAGAAACCAAGTCATCCCATTGAGTCTGTTCTTTCCATGCCTTTTGAAATAATATTTTGAGTTTTACTATGAATGGGGCGATCCAACCGAGTGGATCGTACAGTTTGGAAATTTCGGATAAAAGTGTTCTTTTTGTTAGTGTCTCTTTAAGTTCGGGCATTTTACATTTGAATGTGAAGTTATCTTCGGTTGGGCTCCAGCATAAACCCAATGTTTTTGTAATGTTGTCTGCCTTGAAGTTGAATACCATTTCTTCTCTACCCTGTTCTCTGTTTATGTACTCTAAGATTTCCTTGTTGTTTGACGACCACTTTCGTAAATTGAAACCTCCGGTTTTTAAAAGATTGTTTAAATCAGAGACTAACTTTTTCCCTTGTTCTAATGAATGTGCGCCATGTAACAGGTCATCCATGTAAAATGCTTCTTCGACTACTTTCGCTGCTTCCGGAAAATGTTCTCGTTCGTCGGCTGCTAGTCTTTTTAACGTCATCATCGCTATAAATGGTGCTGATTTTGTTCCGTATGTTAGTGTTGTTAGTTGAAATGTTTGTAATGGTTTTTCAGGACTATCTCGCCAAATTATTTTCTGTAAATGTTGGTCAATCTCATTCACGAGTATCTGACGGTACATTTTCTCAATATCCGCCGTAAATGCGTATCTGTATTGTCTCCACTTTAACAAAAGTACTTGCAAGTCTTGCTGTAAATTGGGGCCTGTATACATCAAGTCATTTAAAGATCGCCCTGTAGATGTTTTGACTGATGCATTGAACACGACCCTGTATTTTGTAGTTGCTGACTCAGCACGTTCCACAATATGATGTGGCAAGTATGACTCTAATTCCGAACTTGTGTTTGCTGGTTTCATGTGCCCTAGGTCACTATATTCATCCATAAATTGTTTATAAGCTTCTGTTAACTTTTCTTGTTTTTGTAACTTCCTTTCCATGTTTTTGAACTGGGCGATTGCTCTGGATCTTGACTCTCCAAGTTCTTCTTGAAATTGAGGTTTCATTGGAATGCGTACTTCATACCTTCCGTCGGGTCTCCTCTTCGTGTTTTCTTGATAATGTTTGATGCATTCCTGATCCTCTTGAGATAAGTCTCCTTCTTCTGTAATTTCCTCTACCTCCCAAAATTGTTTGATGTCTTCTAAATTGTTAATTACTACGTTACAGTTGAAGGTACGAGCATTCCCACTTATCATCCACCCTAGCTGAGTTTGCTGTAGCAGAGGCTGGGTATAGTCCTCTCCTTTAATCATTCCGTCCATAATAATCTGCTGGTAGACTTCGGCTCCAAGCAATAAGTCTATGGGTCGCTTTACGTAGAATTGGGGATCGGCAAGATTTAGGTTCTGTATAACAGACCACGATGGCTTGGGGAATGTTCTGTTAGGTAAGTCGTCCATCAGGTCTTTCACAATGAAAACTTCAACATAGAAAGCAAAATCGTTGTAAAGCGAAGCGCCTTCTATAATCCTTTTCCCATTGAAGCTGTTTTGTCTCTTTCCAACACCGTTAAAAATCCCATTAAACTTCTCGCTCTTTAAATCTAATAGTTGTACGGCCTGTTGAGTCATAATCGACATTTGACTCCCTTGGTCAATGAATGCTCTAAGTGTTGTATAAGTTCCATCACCAGCCTTAACCTTAATCAGGGCTGTTGCTAACAAAACCTCCGAATCCTCGTATGTAGGTAATTGCGAAATGTTTGTTGACTTGTTATTTTCCGTAATGATTCCATTTGCTGATGGAGCAGAGGTCGACGGCCCTGGTGCTGACGATAATGTTTTGACACACGCCTCATGTATCAGCGTATTATGTCGGCCAGTGCATTTGTGGCACGTTTTTGTTGAGTTGCATTTATTGCCGTGGTGTGTAAAAAGACAGTTAATACATAGTGCCAGTTTTTTAACTGTCTGATATCGTTTTTCTATCGGTAATTGTAAAAATTGACGACAATTGTAGATTCCATGTTGATTGTTACACATGGGACATTGGATGCTTGACACGTGCAATGTTTTACCTATTGTTGAAGTTCCGTAACTTTTATTGACCCCGTTGTTTGTATAAGTGGAGTTAGGATACTGTCGGTTATTATTTTGTGTTTGAAATGTTCTTCGTTGGTTCGTATCGTAGATACTATTTGTAGCTGATTTCCCATATGTTTTAGGATTGACAGAGTCTTGTTTTCGGCGAGATGTTTCAAGGCTCGTAAACTTGCCTTCCATGAATTCCATGAATTCCTGCAGGACCGGTAGCGCTCGGGAGTTGGTTAACGATTCCACGTAGTCCATATGAGTTTCGGCATCGAGTTTCTGCGATAAGATATGTACTATTATGGGATCCCATGAGCTTATATCGACCCCTAGATTTTTTATCGCGTGTAAACACTCATTTGTCGTGTCGTGCATTTTCTTTATTTGCGTCACAGATTGTTGTTGCATCGTAGGTAGGCCTAGTAATATATTCATGTGGGAAGTGAATATTAGCTTAGTATTGTTGTAACGGTTGTTTAAAATATCCCAGCAAACGATGTAGTTGTCAGAGCTTATTTGTAAATGTTGAATGAGTCTCTCCGCTTCTCCTTTCACTCTGGACTTCAAAAACTGCATTTTCTGTGCATTTGATAAAGCAGTGTTGTTATGAATGGCTTCACAAAATAAGTCTTTGAATGAAACCCAAGTGTTGTAGTTCCCATGAAAAGTTGGTATATCTAACTTAGGTGTTGATTTTTCACGATGCGCCACTGACCAAATCTTCTTATTTATTTCTTTTTTCAAACTGTTAAATGTTTCCTCATGAGCGTTAAATGAAGTCTCGTATTCGACGTCTGTTTCCGTGCCCTCACTCTCTAACTCCCAATGAAGTGTATCTATCGCTGTCCAACGAGCTTGTAAGGACTTGAGCGCGTCTTCTAGCTCCCACTTATCTGTTAGTGTGTCGATCTCTATACTCTTTACTGTTCTTACGAAAGCCTTCATGTTAGCTAACTGTTTCCGATACATTTCGTCATGTTTACTAGATGTTCCCGCATTTGTTTTAAATTGATGGTTGCTTAAATGAGCATCTTGCCTAGGTTCTCGTAATGTTTCACGCTCTTTAGGGATGGCGCCTCCCTGAGCTTGATCCCTTTTCTCGTCGTTATCTTCCACGGTCCAAGACGGTGCTCCCGCTGTTAACTGTCGCACTACCTGAGGCGAATGTTCCGGCGCTAGAGCCTGATAACCCGCGCTTAAAACAGAATTAAGCACTGAATAAGTCTGTTTCGCGCTTTCATAAGTACGGTTCGCATAGTAGGGATGAGACTGACTCTCGATCATTCCTATCTGTTCATGATTAAATTCAAATTCTCGCCACAAGCTACTCAACTGGTCTAACCGTTTCTTAAAATATTCAGGCTTCGTCTTTCTCTCTGCACTGTCTTTCTTAAAGTTAGTAAGCATAGACTCAATGGTGCGCTGAATTTCCTCTTGACGGATCACGCTCGCCATCTTGATGTTTTGTTTTGTTAGTAAAATAGGAAAGATCTTACTTGAGAATCTTCTATGTATGTTGTTACTGAACACTCCTGCCTCGCCTCGCTGCTGTTGTTGTTGGCTACGCCTTTGCTTCAGTTACCGCTCACCCACAAAATGTTCACCAGCTCAATCACTTCACTCACTACTCAAAATTAATCTTATAGCGCGCGAAGTACACGTTTCGAAGGACCAATGTGCGGGTTGCGGGATTGCGGTGATGTTAAAACGTCCGGAGAATAGTAGCAAAAGGGGTTTATTGTATTACAATGTTCAATGTTAGAGTTTAAAATATTAAATAATGTTAAGTCTAGAATGTTATAATGTTAGTAAAAATAGTGAATGTTAATGTTTCGAATGCACCCGGTCGCGATGGTCCCGAAAAGTACACTAAAAGTAATTTTACTGTAAATTATTGAGGTAATGCATCTTTTGCTGACTAGACGCACGCGCCGCACGAGGCTTAAAACGTGTTAAGGTGCATTGCACCGAACATTGTATTTTATGTTTTTATATTTTACTTTTATATCGATGTAACTCGGAAAGCGGCTAAGCTGAAGTGGGACTGGGCTGGCCATGTCTGTCGTATGCCGAGTGAGCTGTGGGCCAAGATGACCACAGAGTGGCATCACAGCTCAAAACGGGGATTTGGCAGACCACGTCGGCGATGGCGAGACGAGCTAGACTCCTTTTTAAAAGAATGGCCGAAGACTGCTCAAAACCGGGAAGAATGGAAAAAACGGGGGGAGGCCTTTGCTCAGCAGTGGGACACAACAGGCTCTCAATAATAATAATAATAAGCCCGCAGGGCAGCTTGTGGCAAGCTGTTGAGGAGTAACGACCCCACGGACCCGAGTGCTCCCGAGAGTCGGTCAGGGTCTCCGTCTCTGGCGTGTCTTCGTCGGCCAGAGTGGACCCCAAGGGGACCCGCAGGACTCTCAGCTCTGGCTTGCCTTCATTGGCCGTCCAGAGAAAAGTCGCTAGAGCTATATGCTCCAGGGGTGGAAGTGAAAGATGCATAAAACGCGAGTTGGCACAGTGGCTGGTAACAGCCACTGGGTAGAAAGCGGCGCACACCTCTCGACACTCCTGAGCCGCTCACACCGATGTTGCTCCTGGTCGTCTTTACGACGGCAGTTTCAGGGGCCCATCTAGTCAGCGGCGAGTCACCGCCTGCCTCGATGACGGTGTTAACATTGTTATGGCAGGTGTCCGGACCTCTGTACAATAGCCCAGTTTCATTGTCCACCCAAACATCAATCCATAGACCGTTATACTGTTCACTTTTTCTACAATAGTCCCAATGCCTGCTGCGACCGGTTCATGTTTGTCTATTGTTGCGCCTGTGAACGGGTTCCAGCAGGCGTTCTAAATGACATTAAAGCTTTCCAAAGGGCCTCTACGTGTTGGATCTGTATCCCCACGCAAGCCTGACAAACGACCGGGATTTATAGGCCCGTGAAATCCAGAAAGGAAATATAAATACATAATAATAATAATAATATTGATATTATAAAATGCCTAACTTAAGAAGAAGAATAAATAAAGAGAATAATAAGAGAACAGTTATGATATTACTGTTAGCACTTTAATTTATAGATATTATGAAAGGTATGATTCTTCTATGGCCTTTTGCCGTCCTAGGGGACCCTAGGACGTAGTCCCTACGCTGCGCTGACGAACGTCGTAGTACTTTTAATATTTTATTTTAAATTGAAAACAGTCAAATTTATATTTATTGTTAATGTTTTTAGAATCTGCATTAAATGGACTTTTCGACAGTTTTTTTTATAAACCAAGTTTAATACAAAAAATATTAAAATATAAGTGTTTGTTTGCATTTCCTTACAACAGTTACAAATAAAAGTTTATTATTTTAAGGATTGCGTCATATTTTGCTATGGAACCCTAAAAAACTGGTATGGGGAATGAATTGGGCATCGTCTAGTTACCTGATAACGACACCAAACTTGAGTCAAAGGTCCAAACTAATCAGACAGAATTTTTTTTCTGAGCGCCGGGAGCTCTGTACTTTGAGCCCCACTCCCCCCCATGAGACACGGAGTTTAATCTGGCTACCGGGCGTTTTCGGCTTAGGTGGACGTGTATAACATTCGTACCAAATGGCATTGCTGTACCCCAAAATGTCATACTGCTTCCCAATAGAAAACCGACTATAACGCTTAGGGATAATAGGGATAGGTAAATGGTGACCTGTTGAGGTGGTTCTCTTCATAACCGATTAATATTAACCGATCTCAAGCTGTTGTCATAAGTAATTATGTTTCTGGTTGGGTTAATGTTCAAAGTGGTGTCCCACAAGGATCTTTGCTCGGTCCTTTGTTTTTAATATTTTCATTGATGCTATCCCCTGTGGGGTTCCGTCTATTTGGCATAACTTCCGTGACCCGAAACGCATCTGGCATAACCTGTTTGGCAGAAATATTTTTCGACGAATGTTAAATTTGCAGAAAGCTTCAGTTTGTATAATATGCAATAGCCCGAATGTTTCCAAGTCCGAA
Organism: Cydia splendana; assembly: GCF_910591565.1. Taxonomy (NCBI): domain Eukaryota; kingdom Metazoa; phylum Arthropoda; class Insecta; order Lepidoptera; family Tortricidae; genus Cydia; species Cydia splendana. Next base: position 557,627 of record NW_026946894.1, read on the forward strand.
TCTTAAATAAACTACTACTATCATGGCCGAATTTTGATACGAATAATTTTATTTTGCATTTGTTTAAATGTCCGAAATGTGATTTTCATAATCTGTTTAGCATAATAGGATTTAGGCAAATATTTACATCGAAGAAAACGTATTTAGATTCTTTCTATTTGGTATAACTTGTATGACCTAAAACCCATCTGTCAAAAGCTACATTTGGCAGAATGTTTTTCGACGAATGTTAAAATTAAAGAAAGCGTCAGATTGTATAAAATCCAAGTCTAATTTATATTTAACAATGCATAAAACACCTAAATATGTAGCTGACTGACTCATTAAAGCAGAGCCGTAACTAAAAGCTCTGCCTACGTTTATTATTCGTAAAAAAAAAACATTATTATTGTATTGTATTGTAACTTTGGGTGGGAACATATTATTGGCATTTTGGATGTATACATATTTTTAGCTCACAAAACAAACGAAAACAAACTGTTGCCAGAAAAGTGGGTTAGGTTAGGTTAAAACTGCGTCCCCCAAGAAAACGAACTGTTGTCTGAAAAGTGGGTTAGGTTAGGTTAGAACTGCGACCCCACGAAAACGAACTGTTTCCTGAAAAGTGGGTTAGGTTAGGTTAGAACTGGAACCCCACGAAAACGAACTGTTGCCTGAAAAGTGGGTTAGGTTAGGTTAGAACTGCGACCCCACGAAAACAAACTGTTACCAGAAAAGTGGGTTAGGTTAGGTTAGAACTGCGACCCCACGAAAACAAACTGTTACCAGAAAAGTGGGTTAGGTTAGGTTAGAACTGCGACCCCACGAAAACAAACTGTTGCCAGAAAAGTGGGTTAGGTTAGGTTAGAACTGCGACCCCACGAAAACAAACTGTTGCCTTAAAAGTGGGTTAGGTTAGGTTAAAACTGCGTCCCCCAAGGAAACGAACTGTTGTCTGAAAAGTGGGTTAGGTTAGAACTGCGACACCCACGAAAACAAACTGTTGCCAGAAAAGTGCGTTAGGTTAGGTTAGAACTGCGACCCCACGAAAACAAACTGTTGCCTGAAAAGTGGGTTAGGTTAGGTTAGAACTGCGACCCCACGAAAACAAACTGTTGCCTGAAAAGTGGGTTAGGTTAGGTTAGAACTGCGATCCCACGAAAACAAACTGTTGCCAGAAAAGTGGGTTAGGTTAGGTTAGAACTGCGACCCCACGAAAACAAACTGTTGCCTTAAAAGTGGGTTAGGTTAGGTTAGAACTGCGACCCCACGAAAACAAACTGTTGCCAGAAATGAAATTATGAGAAAATAATAGTTGCGAATTGGGAAAAATTTGGCGAATTAATTTCCGCCAAAAAATATTCGGCCTACAACATATATGATTCTTGCAAGTATGCAAAACATTTCTATGCCATAAGATTTTATGCTTGTAGTACTTTATGCTTAATGGCGAATTATGCAAAAACAAATTATTACAAATAAAATTATGTTAAATGACACAGATACCAGGTCTCGATTCGGACATTAAATTTATGCCAAAAGATACTTCGATCAATAAAACTTATGCGTAGAGTATGTATGCGCAACAATCCAGTTCCAAGTGAGTTTATGCTAACAGTATATTATGCCTAAAGGTATTATGCACAATAGAATTATTACAAAAAAAATTATGCCAAAGATAGGGGAACATCTCTGTGTGCTTTAAGTTTTCTAGGTTGCTTTGTTTCGCAGGTGATATGAAAATTATTGCTCAGGTTAAATCCGACCAAGATGTTGCTCTAGTACAAGCCGATCTCGATCGTCTTGGTATGTACTGTAGAGAAAATAAGTTGGATCTTAACCCTTCTAAATGTCATGTAGTTTCTTTCTCACGTCAGAGATCACCGATCACTTCTGTTTATGCTATAAATAATCAATATTTATCTTTTTTAAGAGATCTGGGCGTAAGGCGTAATACATGATTCCAAATTACTATTTGACTCTCACATTGATAGTATTGTGAAGAGCGCTACTAAGTCTCTTTGGTTCATAATGCGCAGCTCTTCCGATTTTACACAGACAAAAACTTTCAAGATCCTGTATTGTTCATTTGTAAGAAGCAAACTCGAGTATGCTTCCTAGATCTGGAACCCCTGTTACAACGTTTATATAGATAGGATCGAGCAGATTCAGAGAAAATTCATAAAGTTTTTCTGCTATAAATTACGTACCCCATATAACTCGTCTAATTATATGTGGTATTATCTATGAAAAGGGACCTTATTGTCAATGGCGCTTACGACATTAACATCGATGAATATAATAGTAGGTTAATATTGGGGCTTCTGGACCACCTCGCTTCGTTCGGTTTTATTCCCAATTTACCAATTAAGTTTCTGTGAATACTGGAACATTCAATTTGGCTGTCTATCCACTGCGCAGGTCAATTAATGTTATGTGACGCTGATGAACTGATCAGTCATGTTGTGTTAGAAAACTTAAATCGGGTTTAAAAGTCCCTTTTTATAGTTTTTTTATAAATAAATGGTGGCCTGTAGCAAAAAATGTTCTAATACATAAGTAATCTACATACAATTTTCTACATTAAATATTCTATACACTTTTTCGCTAGGACCAACATTTAAGGGAGAAAGTTAATTATAATCAATTGCTAATAATTGTTGTAAATAGCTCGTAAACGGTGGCCTGTAGCAAAAAATGTTCTTATACATAAGTAATCTACATAAAATTTTCTACATTAAATATTCTATACACTTTTTCGCTAGGATCAATATTTAAAAAATATTTAAGGGAGAAAGTTAATTTTACTCAATTGTTAATATTTTTTGTAAATAACTCGTAAACGTTGCCCATGGTCTTGGTTACATACGAGACCATTAACCCGGCTTCAGGGGAGATAGAGTCACATTCTCTGTCTCCCACTGTTGCAACATCGGTCTGGCGAGTTTACGTCGCGGGGGTCGGCCGGATGGGGTAGGTGGCGAAGTTCAGACACGGACCCAATGTCGCGGAGTATAACGCGAAACCCATGCTCAGGGTTACGGGTGAAGACCACAACGGCTGCGAAGGCGGAAATGGAATCCATCAGAACGATGGAACAGGCGAAAGCGGCAAAGCCCGACACTGAGCCAACTCTAAATAATAGGGTGCAAGGGTCATGTTGGAGTTGCAACACCAGGCACGGTGGTGCAAAAGAGTAGGTGGCGGAAGAAACCTTTAAGGTCCAACGGCAGCGCTCATAGTCCTAGTAAGCTGGACTAGTGTCTTGGCGTCAGGTGGCAACCGGCCGTAAAAAAAGTCGTAGCCACTAAATTCTCCTCGTCCACAATATGAAAATGAGAATAAAAAGGAAGAGTATAAAAGCTAGGGCGTCCCCCTTAAGCGACGATCAAGGCATACAAAAGTCTAGGGCGTACCACTTAAGCGACGGTCGAAGCAGCACATGCACTCACTTGCGATTTGCGACATGGAACTTAGGTTCCTTAACGGGCAGGGCAGATGTGCAGAACTTGCCGTCACTCTGCATAAAAGACAGATAGATGCATGCTGTTTGCAGGAGACTAAGTGGAAGGGTGCCAAATCCAGGGTTATAGGCAACGGGTTCATACTTATTTACAGCGGGATTACATCTGGTAAAAACGTCGTGGGGATCGTGTTTTCCGAAAATCGAACTAACAGGCTGATAAACGTCGAGAGGACTAGCGACAGTATAAACCGCAGAAAAACTTGAGCAAGAGTCTAGTTGCGATCGCAATGGCACAATCGAACCAAGAATTTTATAACGATTTGGAATCGGCAAAATCTGAATTAGGGGATCCTTTTAATTTACCGAAACTTTTTTGACCAAATTTCGTTTCCCAACCAAATTTTACCAACTGCACGTTTGTCAACTCAATCTTTCCCATATGAACATTTAACAAACTTAAATTCCGACAAATGATCATTTCCCAAACTATTACTTTGCAACTTTTATAAGACCAACTGTTTTTTTTCCAAATGTTTTACTTAGACTATAAATGTTCGCTCAAATTTATTTTCGTCAAATGAATCACTGGACAAAATTATTTTTTCCAAAAATATCTTTACTTAAAAAATGTTTGTTCAAACAAATGTATTGCAAAACCACTACTGGACAAATTATGTCTATCCAAAACATTAGGTTATTAAAAATGTGTTACGGCTAGGTTAGGTAAAGTGGGTGCTTAGTTTGGTTTGGGAAACTAAACAGCCCGAAAGCTGCCCAAAAAACCACTATTACCTAGGTAGGTTCGTGAGTTACCTTGTGTTCCTTAGAGCGGTTGCCAAGTCTCACTTGCTTTAAAAAAAGGGATTGTAATATGCAACAATTGTTTTTTTATTAATTAAGTCATACTTTAGAATATGTTGCGTTAGTCTAAACCACGCGAAAGCTACCAAAAGGGGGGACGGGGGGGCGAAGCCCCCGAAAGGGGGGCTCGGGGGGCGAAGCCCCCCGCATTGAAAAAACACTACAGTATTACGTATATTTCCACCTAGATAGGTTCGTTAGTTACCTTGTGTTCCTCAGAGCAGAAAATAGAAGCCCCGCGAAGCGGGGCTTCGTCGACCGGCTGCCGGGTCTCACTTACTTTAAAAAAAGGGATTGTTATCGGAGCCCCCCGCATTGTAAAAACACTACAGTATTACCTGTATTTTTACCTAGATAGGTTCGTTAGTTACCTTGTGTTCCTCAGAGCAGAAAATAGAAGCCCCGCGAAGCGAGAAGCGGGGCTTCGTCGACCGGCTGCCGAGTCTCACTTGCTTTAAAAAAGGGGATTGTAATATGCCACAATTGTTTTTTTATTAATTAAGTCATACTTTAGAATATGTTGCGTTAGTCTAAACCACGCGAAAGCTACCAAAAGGGGGGACGGGGGGGCGAAGCCCCCCGAAAGGGGGGCTCGGGGGGCGAAGCCCCCCGCATTGAAAAAACACTACAGTATTACGTATATTTCCACCTAGATAGGTTCGTTAGTTACCTTGTGTTCCTTAGAGCAGAAAATAGAAGCCCCGCGAAGCGGGGCTTCGTCGACCGGCTGCCGGGTCTCACTTACTTTAAAAAAAGGGATTGTTATCGGAGCCCCCCGCATTGTAAAAACACTACAGTATTACCTGTATTTTTACCTAGATAGGTTCGTTAGTTACCTTGTGTTCCTCAGAGCAGAAAATAGAAGCCCCGCGAAGCGAGAAGCGGGGCTTCGTCGACCGGCTGCCGAGTCTCACTTGTTAACGATTATTAATTAAGTCATACTTTAGAATATGTTGCGTTAGTCTAAACCACGTGAAAGCTACCAAAAGGGGGGACGGGGGGGCGAAGCCCCCCGAAAGGGGGGCTCGGGGGGCCAAGCCCCCCGCATTAAAAAACACTACAGTATTACGTATATTTCCACCTAGATAGGTTCGTTAGTTACCTTGTGTTCCTCAGAGCAGAAAATAGAAGCCCCGCGAAGCGGGGCTTCGTCGACCGGCTACCAGGTCTCACTTGCTTTATAAAAAGGGATTGTTATCGATGAAAAAAAAAACATAAATGAGTATTTTATTTTCAATCTTTACTATTTTACCTTTACTAGAACATTTTAAAGAAAAAAATAGGTAAGTAGTGAAATGTAGTGAAAAAATTAAAATATTAGTGAAATGCAATTCGTACCACCCTACAGATAATAATTTTTGACATTTGTTCTGTAATATTTGCCATTACTAAATTTGGAATTATTTAAAGTATTTATTAAATAAATAACAAAATGTGAAATAATAATTGTCAAAATAAGAAAATGACAAAATACAATAGTTTGTCACGTTTAGTTTTGGTTTTTGTATTCTTTGGTAAGTACTCATTTGGAGAAATTAAAATTTGTTCAAATAAAAATTGGCAATTTCTTTTTTTGATAACTGTTACATTTGTCATGTTTTGTTATGGTTTTTGTATTCTTTGCCAACTAATACTTTCGAGTAATTAAAATTTGGTAAAATAAATGTTGCCAAAGTAAGGAAATGTCAAAATATTTTTTTGCATATCGTTCTCTTGGAAAATATTTTTTTTCGACTTGTTTAGTTGGGAAATGATTAGTTGGATTTTATATTTTTGGGATAAATTGTTTGGGATATGAAAATCTGGCAAAAATATTTCGGTAATCCATTAGTAACCCCTGAATTAGACATACACAAAATTGCTAAAACTCGGCACAATAACACTAAAGATATAAGAATAGTTAAATATATAAATGGCCAAAATTCGAAACTTTTAACACAAGATAGAGACATAAACAGTAGATGGACCGAGTACTATAAAGATTTATTAAATATATCACATTTCAGAAATATAAATTACACACAAGCTAGGCCCAATCCCTGATATAACTCTAGAAGAAATAAGGAAAGCCATAAGACAAATGAAGAACAATAGGTCACCAGGGCAAGACGAAATACCAACGGAGGCCTGGAAGCATCTGGACAATCAGGGTCAGGCTTGGCTACATCAATTATTAAATAAGCTCATTCAAGGACAACCAATTCCATCGCGTCGCGAAACAGTCACCTGATACCGTTCTACAAGGGCAAAGGAGACGTAAGAGATTATAGTAACTATAGAGCTATAAAATTGATGCCACACACATTAAAAATCTGGGAGCGGGTAATTAATAACAGACTACAACACCTCATAAATCTTATGCCAAACCAATGTAGCTTCGTGCCCAGAAGAGGCACATCAGATGCAATTAAAACTGCACGTATTCTGCTGGAAAAGGCAAAAGCAAACAAGCGAAACATGCATATGATATTCATAGACTTGGAAAAAGCGTTTGATCATGTCCCCCGAGATCCCATATGGGAATCACTCAGGCAGCAAAAAGTACCAGAATACTACATTTACCTGATACAGGACATGTACGAAGCGATCATCACCCAAGTTGTTAACCCAGCAGGTAAAGGCGACAGGTTTGAAATAGAAGTAGGAGTTCATCAAGGTTCTACACTGAGCCCAATACTTTTCAATACTCCTATGGATTACTTGACGAAACACTGTCAAAAGCCGCTACCGTGGAACTTACTTTATGCAGATGATGTGGTTTTAATCTCGGACAACGTCGACCACCTACAACAAGACTTAAATACCTGGGTAGAAGCGCTTGAAGCCAACGGTTTGAAGATAAGTAGGAAGAAAACCGAACATATGTCCTGTATCTTTGACAGTTTAACAGACCCTAAAACTATCAACATCTCGATAGGACACACGCCAATACCCAGAGTGTCGGCGGAATTTAAATATTTAGGTTCGATAGTGTCCAACGACGGCAAAATTGATAGGGATGTTACTCACCGGACCACTACGGGCTGTATGAAATAGAGACAGCTTACAGGAGTCATGTGCGATAAGAAAATGCCGCTCAAGACCAAAGGAATACTGTACAAAACAGCAATAAGACCCGCGGTTTTGTACGGATCGGAGTGCTGGGCTACAGACAAATGTCGCCTTAACAAGCTACACGCTACCGAAATGCGTATGCTACGATGGTCAGCTGGCGTCACACTCTTAGATAGGATCCGGAATTAGTATATTAGGGGAAGTTTTAGAGTCGCACCAATAATCGATAAAGCCATAGAAATACGCCTTAGATGGTACGGGCACGTCCAAAGACGCAAAAAAAGACCACCCGATAAAACTGACCTTGAACCTGCCTGTAACCCAGCCACGCGGCCATAGAAAACCACCCTCCACGTGGCTGATGACGGTCGAAAGAGACCTAAAAGAAGCTCAAATCGACACCAACACCGCACGGAATCGTGCTCAGTGGAGGATGCGGACGAGGAGGGCCGACCCCAAGTAAATGGGACTACCAGTCTAGGGGAAAGAAGAAGAAGTAAATAACTCGTAAACGGTGGCTTGTAGAAAAAAATGTTCTTATACATAAGTAATCTACATAAAATTTTCTACATTCAATATTCTTTTTCGCTAGGATCAATATTTGAGGGAAAATGTAAATGGAGAAATGCACTGAGTTTGCCCTTTTGTCCCAGGTAGGCGTCACAAACCCGGTTTCACCGAAATCGAAAAAACCGGAAAAACCGGGTGTTATGTATAGATATGTGGGTACTTATAAGATTGTATGCATACCGTTAGTCGGAATAAAGCATCAGCTGTGTTAACGTACTTTCGTTGTTTTAATTATCAAATACTTCATTGGCGACTTCGGAAAACAAGTTTTAAAGCTATTTATTGCAATAATAGCCTGTGAGACGCGTGCGAAATAATAAATACAATGTCTATCGGTAAAATTCGCGAGTTCGACATCGAAAATGGCAGTTGGGACTTGTACTGTGAGCGACTTGAAATTAGTGTCCGACCGAAACATGTTTTTTTGCCGAAACCGAAACCGAAACCGAATGTTCGGCTTTGGCTCTAGTTTCGGCCGAAACCGAAACCGAAACCGAACCTTTTGTAGACTTGTTAAAATCGTTGAAAAAATACCATAAAACCGCTTTTACACACATATTATGGGGCTGTCAATACCCAATGCTCTTGAAATTCATGTTACTTCAGTTTTTTAAGAAAATTACTAGAGTTAGACCAAGATAATTCTGCAACGATTTTGATAACAGACGCAGTGCAAGTGTTATTTTAAACGTCAAAACTTCTATGAAATTATGACGTATAAATAACATTTGCACTAGTTGCACTGCGTATGCTATCAAAATAATTGCAGAATTTTCTTGGTTTAACTCTATTCGTTCACCAGTCAAGCCAACATGATTGTAGATACAGGGTGAAACAAAAACGCGAGCGCAGCGAGCGCGAATTTTTCGTTGACAATATCGCAAGGCCGGGTACCGATCTTCACCTGGGCCTAAACGTCCGAAGTGCCCCAGTGAGGCGAACTTTCATGCGAAGTCAAAGCCGTGCTTCAGGCTTCAGGATAAGTAGTTGAGCACAGACTCCATGCAATGTACATTGTATTAAAAAGCGAGATATTTCCTTGAGCGCTGGTGCGACTTTCAATCCGAAGGTCGCAAGGTACAAACCCCGGCCACGTACTCTTGACGTACTCGTACCAATGAATTTTTCGGAACTTTTATACTAAATATATTTTTGATATTTACCTACTATTTGCATTTCGGTGAAGGAAAAACATCGTGAGGAAGCCGGACTAGTTCCGATAAGGCCTAGTTTATTCTCTGGGTTCGAAGATCAGTCTGATGGCGGTCGCTTTCGTAAAAACTAGTGCCTACGACAATTCTTGGGATTAGTTGTCAATTGGACCCCAGGCTCCCATGAGTCGTGGATTCCGGGATTACGCGAGGAAGATGATGAGTTTTCTTATTATTCCTTTGCCCAGGCCCAGTAACATGCGACAGTCCTAATCTCATTTACTCCGATAGTTACAATTAGATAGTGTGCGCGTTACAGCCTCTTAAGACTGCGTCAACCGTCTAGTGGCGCCCTCATTAGTGGAATTGTGTTTTATAATAAACCTATTAATTTCTGTACCTATACATGAATCAGTATATGTAGGTACATATTAAAAAATATTGTCCTACTTTTTCCCCAACTTTTGGTCTTTGTCACATAGTTTAGTTTCATAGTACGAAGAACCATTTCGTTAGTTTCGGCCCGGCCGAAAGGTTCGGCCGTTTTTTGGCCGAAACCGAAACTACAGCCGAAACATGATTTTTTGGCCGAAACTGGCCGAAACCGAAACCGAAACCGAACCTTCGGTCGGACACTACTTGAAATGTATTTTAAAGCTAATTCCGTGACGAACGATAAGCAGTTATCAACGTTAATTGCGGTGGTTGGTGATCGGTGTTATGAGTTAATGACAAATTTGGCGAGTCCGAAAAAGCCATCGGAGTTATCTTTCACGGAGTTGGTAGCGTTGGTGCAAAAACATTTAAAGCCGAAGCCATCCATAATGGCCGAACGGTACCGTTTCCGGCTTAGAAGGCAAGCGGCGGGCGAGTCCATATCGCAGTACATAGCGGAGCTAAAGAAGTTGGCGCGAACTTGCGATTTTAAAGAGACCTTAGCGGACAACCTTCGAGACCAGTTGGTATGCGGCGTGAGTGGGGACGTTATACGGCAACGGCTGTTTGCGGAGGAGGATTTGACGTATGCTAAGGCGGTGACCTTGGCATGTTCATTGGAGGCGGCGGAGCGTGATGCAGCAATTATGACGGGCGGCGGCGGTCGAGCCTCCGGAGAGCCCGCGGGAGCGGTGCATCGCGTGGCTAGCGGGGACGGCACGGGGCGCGGGGCCGGGCGGCGGCCGCCGGCGCAGCGCCAGCAGCGGGAAACAGGTTTTAGTGCGCGGGAAACAGCTGGAAGCGCAGGCGGTGCAACATCTTGTACTGCTTGCGGCGCCACTAACCATTGTTTTTCGACGTGCAAGTTCAAAGAATATATATGTAGTATGTGTCGCAAGACGGGGCATTTACGTCGAATGTGTCCCAAAAGGTCGTCTGGCAATGAAAGGGCGGCTCGAGGGCGCAACAGCGGCCGGTCACGGACCTATTTTGTTACCGGAGAGGATAGCGAATCGAATGAATCGGAAGAGGAGGAGGAAGCATTATACAGAGTTTCGTTAAGCCAATACAAGCCGGTGAGTTTAACTATGTGTGTAAATGGAAAACAATTAATAATGGAGATTGATACCGGGGCGGCTGGCTCGTTTATTAGCAAAGAAACTTACGAACTATGTTTTAGGAATGAGACTCTAAAAAAACCAAGTAGTGTATTCAGATTTTACGACCGCACTAAAATGAAAACATATGGTGTAATTACAGTGCCAGTAACTTATGGTTCAATTACAAAGAATTTGGACTTATATGTTGTAGAACAGGGTGAAACCAGTTTGTTAGGCAGAGAGTCGCTGGCCGAATTACGGGTAAAAATACCGATAATGGAGCGTAGCCCGGTTAGCAATGTCAATTCCGTTAGCAGTGTTAATAGCGATTTAAATGTAATTCTCGACAGATATAAGGAAGTTTTCGATGGGGGACTCGGGTGCTACAACGGTGGGACGGCCACGCTGCGCGTGCGCGAGGGTGCAGCGCCGGTGTACCGGCGCGCGCGACCGCTGCCGTTCGCGCTGCGGGGCCGCGTCGACGCCGAGCTGGACGCCATGCTGCGGAGCGGCGTCATCGAGCCCGTTGACTGCGCCGACTGGGCGACTCCCCTGGTTCCGGTAACTAAGAAGGATGGAGGTTTGAGAGTGTGCGCCGACTTTAAGGTGACGCTTAATCCGGTTCTTAAGGTAGATAGGTATCCGTTGCCGAAAGTTGAGGAATTATTTGCGAACTTATCGGGGGGAGAATTATTTACAAAAATAGACTTGTCACAGGCGTATAATCAGATTTGTTTGTCGGAGGATTCAAAAATGTTAACAGTTATTAATACTCACCGGGGGCTTTTTAAGTACAATAGGCTTCCGTATGGCTTGTCATCAAGTTCGGGTCTATTTTGTAGGATAAGTGAGTCAATAGTGAGGGATATTCCTAATGCTCAGAGTTTTTGTGACGATATATTGATATTTAGGTGTCCGTGCCTTCGCTTGAACCACATTATGAGATAACACCCTTGTAACTCAGCCCTAATCAAGCGAATTCATCAACTAGTAGCGCCATCTATCGCGCTACCCAAGTACTAATGTCGCCCGGTTGCCAGCGCGCGGCTGCTTTCTCTTCAGTACGCTTTTGTAACTCAGCCGAGCAACACGTTTACAAAGCAAGTTTAAAAAGATCAAGAAATTTAAATCGTAAAAAATATTTTGAAAACCTCCGACTTCGTGATATTCCGCTCGGTGCCCATGGCCCAGCGACGAGACGCAGTGACCTTCCTACAGGCACCGTCACAAAAAGTACACGGGTACTTACGCCTCATGGCCTCGTCCTGTGGGACAACAAGCGTCGTCCCGTGAAATGACATGGCGTCGTCCCATGAGACGACATGGCGTCGTCCCGTGAGACGACAAGGCTTCGTCCCGTGACACGACATGGCGTCGTCCTGTGGTATCGTCATGACAGACGACATGGTATTGTCCTGACTGATGACATGGCAGCGTCTTGTAAGACGACGAGCATCGTCTCGTTAAAAGACCTTGTGACATTCCGCTCAGTGCCCGTGGCCCAGCGATGAGACTAAGTGAACTCTTATAGCCATCACCATAAATAGAATACCTACGGGTATAAATGGCACACGGCGTCGTCCCGTTGGACGACAAGCGTCGTTGCGTGAGACGACATAGCGTAGTCCCGTGAGATGACATGACAACGTCCTGTGGGACATCAGGCGTCGTCCTGTAAAACGATAAGGCGTCATCCTGTGAAACGACAGGCATCGCGATGAGTTACGTCATCATGTGAGAAGACATTGCGCCATCCTGTGGTATCGTCCCGTGAGAGGATATTGCTTCCCATAGGACTACATTGCATTGTTCCATAAGACTACATTTTGTCGTATCGTGAGACATTAATGCGTCGTCCTATGAGACGATATCGCATCGTCCTATGAAATGACATTGAAATGACGTTGTCTTGTTAAACAAAAACCGTTGTCTCATGGTCTACCATTAATACGGCAGCGGACGTCTTATTGGTCGCTTTATCGTTCGATGTCTGCACGGTGGGCCTCGCATTTAAGATCTGCATGGTCATGAACCAATGCACGACTTAGTTAGTGGCGTCATCATCATTGTAGCCGACCAAATGGTGTGTCACCTTTTAGAACGACGAGCAGCAGAATTTCTATTAGCGGGTTTGGCGCGAAATTGATAACGAAATGCAGTTACAGTAATTGTCTCAACCTGCCAGGAAAAAGGAATGTTTCCGTCTTGGTCGTGTACAAATGTTGGTCTGGGTTGATAACAAACAATTGCCGTGAGATACCAAACAAATCAAAAATATACATTCTGAGGATCCTAAACTGTATGACTAACCGGCATGAAAAATAGCAGTTAAGAAACTGTGAAAAGGGAAAAGTACAAAGTGAAAAACCTTGTGTTATACTTTGCCCAACTAGATCCTATACCAAAAAGAGAGAGGGGGAGGCAAGAAAATTGACGTTAGCCTTAAAGAAGGAAAGAAAACTAAAACTCTCTCTTTTGAATAGGAATACCAATACAAGTATAATGCCAATTCATTTACGGCTCTGTCATAGGCTAACAAGAGATATCTCTTTATTGAAGCTCTAAACCTGAAAAGAATAGAGTTTATGATACTCATATATATTAGTGAAAAATCATCGCACTAAATCCCTCTTTTGAATGATGAATGACTAGTCAGGTTGATAGTGTCTTTGGGAATACTGAAGCATCTCCTGTATACTCGCTAAATATTGACCATTAGCTAAAAAATTGCGGCCTGTTACAAAGAGAAATCTTTTACTTACTTTAAATCGTCTACTATGTAGCTGTGAAACAGAGACCATTGAACTAAGAGTAACACGTAGAAAACAGCAAGCACCTTCCATCGCATTCCGTCCAATAGACCGAACAGACAAAGGCATTTATATTGTAATTAGTGCTCTATTCACATCAGTCAGGTAGAAACTTGTGAAATTAGGTTCAAAATTCAAGTAACAAGCTCCACTTCGGAAGATTATCTAAGCAGCGGGTTGTCAATCGACCTGCCGTTGGTATAACAATCATACATCATAAAACGTTGACCATAAACGTTACATAGTTCAATTTCAAAGGAAATGAACTCTTACTGGTAATATAACTATCGGAAACAGACGGTATTTGTAGGAGGTGCTTTCACAGAATGCCTAAAAGGACCAACTAGTAAAATATTAAATTAGTATGGCAATCCGCATAGTTACCCATGATTGTTCAACAGGTGAAACATCGGTTTCTTTAGTGGTAAATGTTATGCCTATGTAGAAGATGAAGCGCTCCTTCAAGCTATGTAAATAAATAAAGAATTTATGAAAAGATTTTTCGGTAGTTTAGTTAGAGTGGAGTTACTGATTCTGTTTCGAAAAATCGCGAATTGAATTAGAGGTGAAGCCGCCTAAGAGAACTAAGCTGTCGAACCAATAGCCACGGTCCACGGCTTTACATCTAAACGATGATTGTTTAATTTCTCCAAATAGACAAATTAAAATGAAGTCACTTCAGAAACTTTGAAACCATGTGGACTGCGGGGCAAGCCAACGTACATACAAACGTACAACGTACGTAAACGTACACACATGCGTAATATGTAGAAAATATTTGCAGGCAGTCACCGATAGCAGATACCGGATTCTGAAAGAACACGGATCAGAAATATCCTTCTTTCGATTTCCAGATGAGAGGTTTTCTTTGCAGATAAGGAAGTACTCACGTGATTTTATAAAAGAACAACAACATACGGTGGTTCAGGTAAATGCAAGATCTAAGTGAAATATGATCCCAGTAGTGACTCATGACTACAAATATGTTCGCCGGTTAAATATTTACTCTGAAAATCAACACTAGTTCTGCTGTCATTGCCAGATCTAAGTACAATAAGCTTAGCTGAAAGGTAGTAGTCCAGGGTTTACAGCATACTGTTGTAACAGGTCTCGTAGGGCATGTAATTGGAAACGTCATCGTCAATGCAATCAATTAGAGTTCCAGGTGTAGTACCCTACAAAATCATCGTGTCTTGGTTATAGGGCAGATGCGCTGCTAATCGAATTACAGCATTAGTTGTGAAGACAACTACAATTCATATATTCATATATTCATGATAATATGCTTATACCATTAAATAGAGTAAATATGAGATGTTAGTAGACATATATCAACGTTACGTCAGGCGTAGCTCACTCCACGATTTCGTCGCGTCGCTACAAGTACATGCGGCCCACACCAATTTTGGTGTCTAGCACTGGTAGTTGCCGCGCACCGCTATGGAACGGACGCCTGCTCGCGCTTGCGCCACCTTGCGGTCATAATCTGTAGTAATAGTACATACTATTATTTATTGTATGGTTACGTCAAGGTAGTGACATGAATATAATATGTCGCAGAAAGTCCTAGATCATCAAATAATTGTTTATTTGTGGGCATCATGATGCCTAATTAACCCTAGGGTTCCCTCAAGATCATCAAATGATACACAACTTGATTGCACGAAAGCCAATAAACAACATAAAACGTCCTTGTATTGCTAAATTTCTAATCAAAAGTACCTACAAATTAATAATAATAATAATTCAGCCTATATACGTCCCACTACTGGGCACAGGCCTCTTCTCACTCGCGAGAGGGCTTGGGTTATAGTCCCCACGCTGGCCTGATGCGGATTAGGGCTTCAAAGTACAAATTAAGTAATCAAATCAATATTTGGTAATGAACGCGTCTACACGTGTTAAGGTTTGACAGGAATTGTGCCACAGCATCGCCCGCGCGCGCCGGTGCTGGCAGCACTTGAGATTAGATGACATCATGAGACACCCGTGGTTTGTGCCACTGCAATGGTATAATGCCAAGAACTTACTGGTTCGGACCAATATACAAATAATAATAATGTTTTAATTTGTCTGGGTGTTACGAAAGTTCCGCAATTGGTTTGAAAAGGTTGCACTACAATTTAAAGTATTCATCGTCAGTCAAGAGGTTTTTACACTCTTATTAGAAGATCGTTTGTATACGAAAGCATTAAAAACTCACAAATCGTGCTAAGTCTAACAATAAAGCACAATCCATTACCAGCGCGCGAACCATAAAATCTTCAGTTTGGGAATCAGCTTGCCACCAGAAAGAGTGAACATTAAACAACCTACAATTACAAGCCTTTATTATAATTAGCCTAAAAATTATGGGTGAAGGCATTGGAATTATTCAAAGATTAAAAAATCTTCTAAAATATCCTACTTGGTAGACGGATCTTCAGTCTACGCACAACATCATGGTGAGATGACATCCATAACAACTGGAGTTGTCAGCATCACTTTAAATTCATAATCATCGCCTCCATACGATTGTCACCTTCGTGTCAGTGATTCTGTTCATTCGTTACATTCGCTTGCATGACTGACAAGTATATAATATAAGCTTGGTTGACCCGGCACCAGCCTAATTGGCAAGTTTTCAGTTATCTGTGGGGAGTAATAAATTTAGCAGCATAATTGACACTTAAAATAGGTAGGAGCCTACCATTTCATATAAGAATTAATATCTATTCATGGCTTACTATTAATATGGTTGTTTTTAAAGCAACCCTCACCTAAGACTAATCAGTAAGGAAGGATGTATTATCGCCTCGGTTGAAACTACTGCTAGGTTGTTGAGAGTTGTTACTTGTTAGTAACGCATACATTAAATCATGAAGTGTTGTATTTTCTTCTTCACTTTCTGACGCTACTTTCAGGCAGCGGAATACTTGATTCGAAATAAATCTCAATTGCTTGTACAAATAAGAACATCATGTTTATAATTTTTAACACATTTACGGAATAAGTTGTCCTTATGTAATGATAGCCCATTAACAAATAAACCTGGTATACCTAGTCAATAACTATGTATTAATATCTAAATAATGTCAATATCGTATTGTAGTGGGTACCTATACAAACCTTTGGTTATTTGTCCACATTAAAAATCATATTACATTACATCTGGCCTATGATGCAACTTACCTATTTACATTAAATTGTTGGAAAATACGATAAATCAGAGAGGACCCAAGCTTTTCCAATTAGTTACAAAAAATTTAAACAGTGGATGGGCCGGCAGTGCTTTATTTGTGTTAAGCAGTAGATAAGTAGTAGTAATATCATGACATCATACAACAAAACCTTTTTATCACCTAGTGGGCTATTGTAATTAGGGCTTGCAAATATTCGAAACTTTCAGGTATTCGAATATTCGACTTTTTCTGACGACATATTCGAATATTCGAATAATTATTCGAATATTATAAAAAATAAGAAAAAGAACGAGAAATCGGTTTATTATCGTTTTATTCAAAAGCTTATTTCACATATTGCTAAAACTAATGATATTTTGCAGAAATCCACTTAATTGACTAGATTTTATCATCCTACTATGAGATGCCCACATTTATAAAAACAAGTAAAACGCCAAAATAAGACGTATTCAATATTTCTAGATAAAACTTTTATTATAAATGCGCCGTTGAGTGTAATAATATAACTTTAATCATCTAAACCAAACCTAGGTATGTAAGATATTTTTTTAGTAGGTAATTATTTTCTGATTTAAATTAACTTGTAGTCACTCAGAGGCCTTAATTAATGGTCGGCTTAATTATATAATATTGGAATATTTAAGGGAAAAAGTTAGTTGACTACTGGATTATTTGTCAGATAAAGGTGCATAGTTAGATTACCTAGTTGGGCACTGGGCAGGTTTGGTATGATCAAATTTGAGAATTGCGATAAGTGCGGGCAAGGTTTAGTCTTAATAAACAGACTGACCCTTTAACTTAAAACTTATGCACCGTAAAAATAACATACTTTTTGATTTCGTTTTCTTTCAAATTGAGTTAGGTTTCACTGTATTCACGAAGTCTATCGAGAGGAATACAGTAAAAATATTATTTCCTTCGTATTTGGGTACCTACCATTACTCATTCACTGTAAATACCCGGAAAACACACAGAAACTGTAACTGCAGCGGATTAAATAGATTTTTTATAGTAATAAAAAATATTCGAATATTCGAAACCTGAGCGGCCGAATATTCGAATATCAAAACAGGCCGAATATTCGACAAATTCGAATATTCGAATATTCGAATTGCAAGCCCTAATTGTAATGAAAGAATCAGGTAATTTGGACGGGTTTAATGTAAAACTCACTCGATGAGGTTCACGTTACACGCATCAGAGCTACTACTTCAGATAATGGTTACACTTAAATTTGTACGACCTACAAGTACCTTCTTATGTATTTAATTATGATTTTAGGGACAGTCTTTCAACTAATAGTCACACAGTTTTGTTTTATATAAAAAGTTAAGTAGTTTTATTTTTGGCACATTTGATCCGGGAGACAATCAGAGTGGGGGGCAATATTTTATTTGTTAAGTTCGTTTTACTCATTCTTAGGTTTATTTTAGTTTATAATTTGTATGTTTAATCTATTGTAATCGAAATGTTTTTAATAATCAAGTATTAAAGGTTTTATAGTCGCAATGGATAACTTATGTTGCCAGTCAGTGCTAACAATTGTCTCGTCTATCGGTAATTACAAATAAGGAAAATCTAGTTAAGGTTTGACGTAAACAATCCTTTGGTATATCAGTACGGAATAAATTTCAAGCCCATATTCTTATCAAGTGATTTTTGCATAAATTTAAATATTATCAGTCACAGTACGCCCGGGCCAGCGCCGGCAGAGGTTTAAACACGTCTCATAATGTGGTTCAAGCGAAGGCACGGACACCTAAATAGAACCGTTTTTCCCCCGAAGGGTAAAAAGCGGATATTTAGGTTCCTGCCGAAGCTTGAACCACACCTGAGGGCCTTGCCGGCTTATGTGGTACTGAAGAGAAAGCAGCCGCGCGCTGGCAACCGGGCGACATTAGTACTTGGGTAGCGCGATAGATGGCGCTACTAGTTGATGAATTCGCTTGATTAGGGCTGAGTTACAAGGGTGTTATCTCATAATGTGGTTCAAGCTTCGGCAGGAACCTAAATATCCGCTTTTTACCCTTCGGGGGAAAAACGGTTCTATTTGGAAAAACTCGGGAGGATCACTTATCTACGTTAGAAGCTGTATTGAAGAAATTAAAGGACTTAGGTTTAAAGTTAAAGAAAAGCAAGTGCACATTTCTTGCCGATGAGGTCTGTTATTTAGGGTTTGTGGTTAGCAAAGACGGGATAAAACCAGACCCTAACAAGGTCGCGGCTGTAGCAAAAATGCCACCACCATCGTGCGTAACCGAGGTGCGATCGTTCTTAGGTATGGTTAATTTCTATTCTAAGTTCATTCCTAACGCGAGCGATATTTTGGACCCCATACATAGCTTGCTAAGGAAAGGTGCGCGGTGGAATTGGTCCACAAATTGCGATGAGGCCTTTAATAAAATCAAATCTTTGTTGATAGGGAAGCGGATACTAGCGCATTATGACCCTAACAACCACGTGACGCTAACGTGTGACGCTAGCCCGCGCGGGGTCGCCGGCGTGCTCAGCCAGCCAGACGGGCAGGGGCGGGAGCGCCCTGTGGCGTATGTATCAAGGAAACTCAATACAGCTGAACAAAATTATTCGCAGATACATCGAGAAGCACTCGCGATTGTTTTTTCTACTCAAAAATTTCATCAATATTTATATGGCAAGCGGTTCACTTTAGTAACTGATCATAAACCCTTAATAAGTATTTTCGGTCCCCAAACTGGTGTGCCAAGCATGACTTCGAGTCGAATGCAGCGATGGGCATTGCTATTAATGGCTTATGATTTTGACATCCAGTATGTAAACTCAACGGGAAATTGCGCCGACGCGCTGTCGCGGTTACCAATAGGACAGAGTAGGGAAGTTGACCCTCCGGAGCAATCTTACTTGCATTTTGCATCTGACGCGCTTTTTCTAGACTGCAATGAAATACGTTTAAAGACGGCAAAGGATCCATTGCTAGGTCGAGTGGTCAATTATATAAAAAATGGTTGGCCGGATAGTGCGGAAATTAGGGAAATGCAACCATATTTAAATAGGCAAAAAGAGTTGTATTTAGAACTTGACTGTGTCATGTGGGGGCATCGTGTAGTAATTCCGGAAGCGTGCCGCGAGATAGTGCTGCGAGAACTGCACGAGCCTCACATGGGCGTCGTGAAGACCAAAGCCATGGCCAGGAGTTACGTGTGGTGGCCCGGAATGGACGAGGCTATAGAAGCGCGGTGTCGCGCGTGCGACGCGTGCGCGGCGGTGGCTCCAGCGCCGCCGGCGAGCGCACCGGTGCCATGGCATTGGCCGTCGCGAGCTTATGAAAGGGTCCATATCGACTTTCTAGGTCCATTAGATGGTCGTACTTATATGGTCTTGATTGACGCGCGATCAAAATGGATAGAAGTGTCGTGCATGACACGGACAACCGCTGACAGTGTCATAAGTAAATTATTAGAATCTTGGTCAAGGTGGGGAATTCCAAAACAAATAGTATCCGATAATGGCCCGCCGTTTTCTAGTAAGCAATTTAACGACTTTGTAGAAAAGAATTGTGTGCGTCATATTTATTCGGCTCCTTACCACCCGGCGTCTAATGGAGCGGTAGAGGGAGCTGTAAAATTAATCAAAAATGTAATTAAAAAAGCCAAACACGAAGGGGTCAACATTGACAAAGCCATACTCAAGTTTTTATTGCACTATCATAATACACCTCATTGTACCACCGGTGAGACGCCCGCTCGGCTGTTGCAGGGCCGCGATTTACGTATTCGATTAGATGCAGTTAAACCGGATAGATGCGCTAAAGTCATCAACGAACAATCTAAAATGGTAGAACGGTCACATAGGCCATCTAGACATTTAGAAATAGGTGACCCCGTGCAATACCGAACGTTCGGAACAGGTGCAAAATGGGCGGAAGGTTACGTAGCCAATAGGTTTGGGAAATCTGATTATACAATTGTGACAGGTGACGGATCTACACACCATCGACATATCGATCAAATGAAACGCCGACACTTAAGAAACTCAAACGTTTGTCCTCCATCCAATACTGAAACCGAGCCAGGGTGTGTCGTGCAGAGCGGCCGACCAACTGGTATCGATGGCGCCGTGCCCAGCGTCGAGGTTATGGCGAACAGCCCCGGCGGTGACGTGAGGTCCGCCATGGAACAGCCAGCGTCCTCGCAGGTGCCAGCGGTGCCCGCGGAGGTCCCGCCTAGCGCGGATGACGGAGAGCCGAAAGTAGTCGAGGGGGGGAACTCTAAACGAGCGAAGCGTGTCGATCCACCGTTACCGGCCTTAGAAAAAAGAGTACCTAAAGAAGTAAAACGCTACGGATTTGAAATTGACTACATGTCTTAATCTATTTAGTTATACCTAGCCTTTCATATGGCATGTCTACCTCATTGTTTATTTCTTTTAAATGTTTAAATACCATGATACCTATGTATAACTATGTAAATGCGTATAATTAAGTTTTGGCTTGTTACATTCATGTACCTTGTAACAACAAAATTTTAATTCTTCATTTTTCAATTCTGTTTAGTATGGGACCCATCTTCGTTTGATACCCTTATCGCCATCTAGTGAGCGCAGGCGTTTTCACGCAGCGCCCTATCGAACTAAGCTTGGTCCGTGTTGCTATATTAAAAATAATTTCGGTTTCTTCCTACATTTTTGGTTTTTTTTTTTATTCGAAAGGGGTTCGTAAATTAAAATTGTCTTCAAATATTGTTTTTTGCTTTCTATCTAATATTAGTCCAAGTAAATTAAAAAAAGAAAGGTAATGTTTCCTTTTCAAAATCACCTAGGATCGCACGACTCCAGTTCGAGCTGTGGCAACTCTGCCATTCGGTCTGTCATTATTCCTGCCAAAATGAGAGACGAGCATTTTCGTTGGTGTTGCTCCGCAAACAAAAAGCCTTTTCAGGCGACTTCTAACCCAACCGGGAGACATCTCCCTTTTGAGTGAGTATTTTAGTGATTTTTGCGACGAGTTTTGTGTGTAAGATTCAGTTTAACAGTGTGGTGATTTTTATTTTCAGCCCCGGCGAAATACTGGAGCACATGCCGCTCCAAATTTAGTGGCCTTTGAGGCCGTGTTTTATAGACCTCGCTTGTGTCGACATATGTTGCATAAGGTGGGGTCTTGTAATTGCAACTATTCGGTAAATGCAACTAACTTCAATAACTCCCTCTAGGGTTACTTTATTGTAAAACGACAGACTCGTTCAATTTAATACTAAAAGTTCTACCTCAAAAATGTAGATGGCGCTGCAAGCTCAAGAATTGTGGGAGTTATAAAGCTTTTTGTCATCCGCCATTTTGAGTCTGCTGGCGTCGGATGGACACGGTGCGCATTTTTATTCTAAAAAATAGTTTTTAGTGGTTCCTCGCAAGTTTTTTCACAAGAAAAGTTGTAACTAATCACGGTAAGTCATTTTGTTTGTATTTGTTTTATTCTACGATGAATATTTTCCGAGTTTTCTCTGTAGTTACATTTACCAGACAAAAAATGCAAAGTCTGGTAAATGCAACTATTTTGCAATTTTTAGGTTAGTTACAATTAGCTGCCAATTTTTGTATGAAATTTGAAAAAGCTAGTGATGTGGCAGTGAACACGAATATATCGGTACAATCACTAATAACATAACACACCGGCACATTTAGCGTAACTTAAGAAAAGGGTGGTTACAAGATAATTACGTTTATTTTTCATGAAAATGTTATCAGATACAACGTACCAAATTAATATGTCCATGGTTTAATATTAAATTTGTTGTATGATTTTGCTTATTTTTATTAAAAGCATGGAAATTTAAAAATATGCAATTAGCTGATATGAACAGTTTCACAAAAAAAAGATCCAAAATTGGTAATATTGTTAAATTTTGTTCTTCTTACCCACGACGGACCGGGTGTACATTATTTTGGGGTACAAAGATTCCGCTAATTGTGCCGGTATGTATACATATTTATCCGCCTTTTTATTTGTATCCGCGTATCTTTTATTGCCTTTTCACTTACTTAGTTCTGCTGTAACAGGTTTTTTTGTAGAAATAAGCAGGGCCTGCTGTGTCGTTTTTCTACATGTAGTTTTTGTTCATAAGTTTATTGTGTACAACGAATGGTTAAATAAATAAATAAGTATCGCCTGTTTGCTATTTTCTATGTTTCTACCGCTTAATGATCGAATGGAATTTGATGAAACTAGGCACTATACTTACTTGATTCATACAACTGGTTTTTAATATATTATAAAAAATATTTTTTTAGATGTCAACACGTAAAAAAAAAGCAAAATATTCTCTTAATGACTTAATGGAAGCAATCGAAAATGTACAAAACAAAAAAATGAACAGCTATCAAGCTTCAGAAAGATATAATATACCAAGATCAACTATAATTCACCGTGTATACGGAACGCGTGGTGCCAAAAAAACGACGCCTGGCAGGCCTACTGAATTATCTACAGCTTGGGAAAGCAGAGTGGCTGCTCTTATTCACAAAATGGAAAAGTGTGAGTTTCCGCTTACATCAAAGGAGATTAAACAATTAATATGTGCTTATATACAAAGGAACGGACTCATAACTCGTTTCAAAGATGATTACCCTGGCAAAGAATGGTTTCGGGGTTTTAAAAGGCGACACAGATTAAGTGTCAAAAAACCACAGTCCGTAGAGGTTGCCAGGAAAAAAGCCTGCAATCCTTTCACTGTTAACAATTATTTTGATTTGTTGGAGCGCATAACGAAGGAACTGGAACTAGAAGACAAACCCCAACATATATATAACTTAGATGAGACCAGCTTCTGCAACGACCCCACCAAGACTAAAGTTGTTGGCCTGAAGGGGTACCCTTCTACTAGAACAACTGCGTCCCCTGGAAGGAATAACACCACTGTACTGTTAGCTTCAAATGCGCTCGGTAAAAAGATCCCTCCCTTGATAGTATTTCAGGGGAAACAACTAGGGTCGAATTGCTTTTTCGAAAACGAAAATGTTAATACAGCGTATGTTGGAAGCCGTAAGGGGTGGATGGAAACCAAAATATTCGAAAATTATATCGCAAAGGTTTTCATACCAGCAATTGGACCGGAAAGGCCAGTCTTATTAATATTTGATGGCCATTCAACACATGTAGACTTGAGTGTTATAGAACTTCTAATGGCCAACCAGATAACAGTTCTTAAACTGCCGGCTCACTCATCCCATATTCTGCAACCATTAGACTGCAGCACAATGAAACCTATGAAAGACAACTGGGACAGTGAATTGGTAAAATGGCAAAGACTCCATGTGGGTGCAAAGCTTCCAAAACCAGAATTTGCCAGGATCATAACTAAGATATGGAATGATTTGAACCCAGTTATCATTCAAAATGGCTTTAGAAAATCTGGTATATATCCGTTGAATCGTGATACAATTCCAAAAGAAAAGTTTGACAAGCTTTCATGGTCAAAATGGGAAGAACATATTCGCCAACAAAATGAACAGTCTCATAGCGTTGCCAATAATAATGCTGAAGAAGGAAGGAAGGTAGAAAATGGCACTCAGGAAGATAAAAATCAGGACAGAAATGAAGTTCCAACACTCACGAGTATGTGCACGAGCATGTGGCTTGAGATCCTTAATCGTGGGAAGAAAGAAATAGATCTACCCAAACGCGTGAAAGACCCTAAAACGTTTTTAATTTCACTTTCTAAAAATACCAATTCCAATATTACCAACAGTGGCTCTGGTAACGTCAAAATATTGAGCAATATCGAACTCACTTCAACTAGCTATCAAAAACAGAAAGATGAACATGTTTCATTTGAAGAACTTCTTTTGGAGACCATTTCACGTAGTGACATACCTAAAACTTCAAGAAAACGCGTTAGTCAAGAAGCAGAGATATTAACTTACAAAGAAGCTATTGATCGTATGAAAAAAAAGAAAGATGAAAAAGAAAAGGCGGAAGAAATTAAAAGACTCAATAAACTTAAAAGAGTAAACAACAAAAAGAAAAACGAGAAAAAGAAACAGAAAAAGTTGATTGACAAAAAAAGCAAATCTAAAAAAAGAAAGAATTTGGAATCGGACAGTGAAAGCGATTGTTCATACACACCGATGGATGATTCT
This sequence comes from Cydia splendana, assembly GCF_910591565.1. Taxonomy (NCBI): domain Eukaryota; kingdom Metazoa; phylum Arthropoda; class Insecta; order Lepidoptera; family Tortricidae; genus Cydia; species Cydia splendana. The sequence continues at coordinate 582,344 of NW_026946894.1, forward strand.
GATGATGAAGATTTAGCTGCCTTTGCTCAAAGATTGTTGTGTGATGAGAGCTTTGACGAAGATTTGCAAGAGCCATTACTATCAACTACTAACGAAAATTTAGAGAAGAAACCTAAACTAAAAAGCGAAAGAGTAAATAAAAGACGAAAACAAATATCCGGAGAAAAGGATGTCAATATAAACGTAAGTCGTATTTTAGGTAAAAAAAAATAATTACCTACTTCTCTTCATATTTCATAAATGTTAGTAAAATAAAATAGGATAAGTACTTTATAACCTTAAATATATAATAATTATAAATATGTAGTAAAAAAAGTAATTTATGTATTTAATTTATTTTAGTTATTTGATATACAACTTACATGGTTGTTTAAAAATTTTCAGAAGGAAGTGAATTTTACCAAAAAACTATCTACTTTGGAAGATGCTTGTGAAGAAGAATTGCAAGAACCGCTACAATCTACATCGAAAGAAGAAGAGAAAGATACACGTAAAATGAAAAAAGAAAGAGTGAACAAAAGAACTAATAACAATAGGATGGTGGAATCATTAAGAGGGAAGGAAGTAAGTATATTTAAGTTATATACACAATAAAATAGGATAAGTACTTACTGTATAACGTTAAATATATATTATTATAAATATGTGATGATATAAATGTAATTTATATATTTATTTTATATTACTTATTCATTATATAACTTATAGGGTTGTTTAAATATTAAACTAAATTTTCAGAAGGAAGTGAATTTTACCAAAAAACGATCTACTTTGAACGACGCTTGTGAAGTAGAGTTGCAAGAACCGCTACAATCTACATCGAAAGAAGAAGAGAAAGATACACGTAAAATGAAAAAAGAAAGAGTGAACAAAAGAACTAATAACAATAGGATGGTGGAATCATTAAGAGGGAAGGAAGTAAGTATATTTAAGTTATATACACAATAAAATAGGATAAGTACTTACTGTATAACGTTAAATATATATTATTATAAATATGTGATGATATAAATGTAATTTATATATTTATTTTATATTACTTATTCATTATATAACTTATAGGGTTGTTTAAATATTAAACTAAATTTTCAGAAAGAAGTGAATTTTACCAAAAAACGATCTACTTTGAACGACGCTTGTGAAGTAGAGTTGCAAGAACCGCTACAATCTACATCGAAAGAAGAAAAAGATATGCTTAAAATGAAAGAAGAAAGAGTAACGAAAAGATCTATTAACAACAGGATGGTGGAATCACTAAGAGGGAAGGAAGTAAGTATATAAGTTATATATACAAAAAATGCATACTTATATAAGATCGGTTAGCAAGTTTTTTTTTTTCAGAACGATATGCCGAATTCCTCCGAAGTAAATAACGATCTCAACGAGGGAGACTTTATTCTTGCTGCATTTCAGTCGATCAAAGGCAAAAGAACCTACAAATACGTTTGCCTTATTGATCAAATCAACCAAGAAAAAATTTTAGTAAAAGGACTCAAATCTTATAAAAATAACAGAGAATTTAGGTTAGTTGAAGATGATATTTCAATTATAGAAAAAAAAGATGTGATCTCACGTTTACCAAAACCTGTGTTAAATGAACAAAGAGACACTGTGATATTTCCTTATAAGGTAGAGATATTTGAATGTAAGTAAACAAGTTACCCTTTCTGAGAGAATGGACATTTGGGAAATGTAAACAATTATTCATATAGTATTAAGTACAAAAACGTTATTTAATTTAAGTGTTAAAACTAATTTCATGTTACTAATAGAAGCTTATAAACGTAATAAATTACGTTACGTTACGATTTTTCATATTAATTAGTATGGTATTCAGTACAAAAACTTTATTTAATTTAAGTATATACCAAAAGACTTATTTCTTGTTAGTTACTAGTAAATAGTTTCAAAATATAACTAAAAAAGACTGTATAAATAAACATAAAATATTTTATTATTATGATTAATAAAAATAAGCTAGACAAAATAGTTTAAGTATGCATAAAAAACTTTTTTCTTGGCATTAATTAAAGCTAGGAAACGTAACTTTGCAACCTTACTAATTAGTAAATAGTTTGATAAAAGTTAAAAAAGGCTGTTTGATTAAGTTACTTATTTAGATTAATAAAGATAAAGCTAGATAAAATAGTTTAAGTATGCATAAAATACTTATTTCTTGTCATTAGTTGAAGCTAGGAAACGTAACTACGTAACATTACTAATTATTTAGTAGTCTGATAAAAGTAAAAAGGCTGTTTGATTAAGCATAAGTAAACTATTTTATGATGATTAATAAAAATATAGCTATTATTTTTTAGTCTGTTTAACAACTAAAAAACATTGCATAAAAAATATATGATTTTAAAAATAACAGTTTATCCCTGAGTTTTATTTCTGCTACCATGGTCTTCTTGGCGTGTCGATGGCAGACACTACATGACTGTCGATAAAATTGCGGTAAGGTTCCCATCACTATTTTTGAGAAATTAGTTGCAATTACCAGACCCACGGCAAAAAAGTATGTTTATGCGAAATTGGTCGTAGTTACAAGGAGATATGTGTCACAATCCTATGAAGATTCTCTTAGTCTTTGTGTTTAAAATACACACATAGACAATACACATAGAAAAATGTGGAGATAAAACGATTAGTTGCAATTACTGGTCAGGAGGGGTAATTGCAACTATTGCTGCCTTTGTCAGAACTATTGGCAATAGCTCTTTATTCTTCAGAGTTTTTCTTTGTTATGACAGTAGAATAAAATCTACATAAAATTTGACTTATGCATAATTTTACAGAAAAACATATTTCCCTATATATATATAGAATTATCAGATGATGAAGTTATGACTTCAATATTTTTAGTTGCAATTACAAGACCCCACCTTAGCACCTTTTGCGGGCCATTTTTCCACAGCGAGTAAGTTTTTATTTGTTTTTTTTTACGAGTTAACCTTCCGCCGCGCTGGTCAAATGTTAACCTTGACCTGACGCGTGCCGTTCCAAATTCGAAATTATGTATGTCTGGACTCCATTTTGTTGCAAAGTTATTTAGGTTCCAGCGTTGCTAAAGCGTTGTGTACTCTTGTCTTACTATTTGAAAACTTTTCCAGGGTCTACATTTTACCTGTAAATCCGCCTGGCGCGGGTTTCTACCTCCTTGTGTGCCCGGTTGACCGCGTTGACTGGTGATCGGCGGGTGCTGCCTTGGCCTGTACCTGAGGGGTTGACAACGTGGCGGTGGTGTTGGTACCCTAACTCTGCGGACCAGGTCAGCTCCTTCCAACATTTAATTACTTCTACGGCGCCCAACATTATTCTAGTTTAATTGGAAATATTGGAGTAAAAGTGTTCAACCATAAGATTTTAGCCGCTAAACCCACATTCGCTTTCTCGTCCCTATTGGAGTCTCAAGTTAAATAAAATTAAGAGCTAGAGTAAGATAACTGTAGTGTACGCAAGGCCCTTAAGGCCCGGGTAATAACTTTCCTTTGTCTTTGTTTTCTATAATAGAATAAACGTTGTAATTACAGTGGTTGTATTTTCTTTTCTCTCCTTAAAATCCTTAGAATAGCCACCCTAAAATAAATTTTGGTAACAGTGTCACCCATCGCGGGGCCTTCCTAGCGAGCAACCTTTAGTCACATAAAAGTTAGCTAAAGGAACTTATGGTTGAACATTTTTTTTTCTTAGTGTACCTACTTGTTGTAGCATTAATTCTACTTACTGTCATAACCTTTAGTGATAAAAGCACATGTGTAAATTGAATATTTATTATACAAATTGAATAGTGTTAGTGATAAGAGTTACTATTAATAGTCTAAACTTTAAATATACATTCTTGCTGGTATTTAAATCCCAGATAGTTTAAAAATAAATAACTTACCTCTTAAGGTTAATTTTTTGGTACTATTGTGAACAATAGTAAGGTTAATAATTTTATTTCGTAGAAGTGTATTGTGTATTGGGCCGAGCACACAAGGTCAATTTTGTTGTTTCAAATCTTTATTTACATTGTTTTGCATGAACGACTGTGTCCCGAACAGGGGTATTGTCATATGGTTACTAGCGTTAACATAAAAAAAAATCTATTCTGTTAAATTGATTGTAATTGTACAATAAGTTTAAATTTTTTTTTAAAATGGAGGACCGCCCCATTAACTTTAATTTATTGCATAAAGACGAACTAGAGTATGAAGTGAAGGTACGAGATGCCACTCCGGCGGACGATGTAAAGGGATTGATGGAGCAAATCAGGAAGTTAGCGAGGGACTTACCGTCAGATGATATCGAAGAGTATGTTGGGCACATTTCGCCGGAGCTTGCTATAATTCAAAATAAATTGACTGAATTGGAAAACTTGACCACGGCCGCCAAGACTCCGATAACTTTAAAGTCTCTTAACCGGGTACAGGCTTTAGGGCATCACTTGTATCATCGTTTAACACGGATTAACCCGGAGGAGTCCGCTGATGTCACCTTGCACTCGGGGTTAACGGATCGACTCATGCGAATTCTTTCAAAGTTAGATAATATGCTATCGGTGTTTGTGTCGACTCGTTCCAATGCTGGGTTCGATGATGCGATGGAAGGATCGGGGAACCCCGTCCAACCTGAAACTTCATCGACAGCTCCTGCTACCTCGTGCTTTAATAAATATCAAACAGTTAGTTCTTTAAATCTTAAATTTAATGGTCGGACGTGTGTTAAGGCCTTTTTACAGCGGGTTGAGGAGTTGGCAGCTTCGCGTCGTATTACGGAAGCCAGGCTTTTAGCTTCAGCCGTAGAATTATTTGATGGGGATGCGCTGATGTGGTATCGCGGTATACGCACTGAGGTGTCCACTTGGGACCAATTGAAGGCTGTCTTAATAGATGAATTTTTGCCATTCGATTATGACAGGCGCTTATTGAAAGAAATTAGAAATCGTACTCAGGGTTCTAATGAGAACATTTCTACATACATTAGCATTATGCAGAATTATTTCAGTCGTTTGAATACGGAATTGTCGGATCAGGAGAAATTTGACATAGTTTCAATTAATGTTCGCCCGGAGTATACGGTACCTTTGGCCATTCAGTCGGTTACTACCTTAAAGGATTTGAAGAGGGTGTGTCGCGTGCTTGAGGACAGCTGGCAGCGGGCTAATGTTTTTGTGGAGCCTCCCAGACCTTCATCGTCTACCTTGGCCGCAGACTTGAGTTGTAAAACCTCTTCGCGTCCTAAAGTTGAGGCAGCCAATCCGCTGGAGAAGCCGTTCTGTGTTCGTTGTCGTGTAGATACGCACAGTTTGAGGGAGTGTAAGTCTAAACGGGTAGTTTGTTTCAAATGTGGTAGGGCGGGAGTGTCTTACCCAGATTGTCCCAATTGTTTTCCTAGAGCTTCTACTTCTACTTCGCCAGATGCTGGTGCTGTGCCTGGTGTTTCAAAAAACTAATTATTCCGGACCGCCGAATGTCGAGTCCTTACGATTTGGAGCGTGGGAACTCATGTAATTTGGTCGATTTTGGTGAAGATATTATGGGGGACATTGGGGTTAATCCAGACTGTCCTGATTACCCACTTATAGTTAGCACTTTAATGTCTCTTCCCGTTTCGGTGGTTCGGAGTCGGTTCATTTTAAATAAAGACGAGCGACCTCACATGTCGGTGGGAATTTTAGGTCGTTCTTTTCGTGGTCTTTTGGATACTGGGGCAGGGATCAGTATTATAGGTTCGAACTCGCATAGGGACTTTTTGTCATTGGGAGCTCAGTTGGTTTCTGCCACGGATAATACTCATATTATAGCGGCTAATAAAACGCGTTCGAGAATAATCGGGTGTATGTACTTGGTTGTTAAAGCTAAAAATTTAACACGCGAAATTAAATTTTATGTAATACCGGACGTAGGTACACGTATGATCTTCGGTGTTAATTTTTTTAAGGCATTCAATATCGCACCTGAATTGTTTAGTCAGTATGGGAACCAGGAACCGGACACTACCGTGAATGAGGTCGTGCCCGAAAAACACCTGTGCTCCTTACAAGAGTTGACACCTGATCAACGTGCCATAGCGGACGGGATTATTCGTAATTTCAAGGACATTTCGTTTGAGAAGAAAGGTTTGGGGCGTACGCACTTGCTCACCCATACCATAGATACCGGTGATAGTCCTCCGATTAAACAACGTTATTATCCGATCTCGCCACACCGTCTGGTAGAGCTTAACCGTCAATTAGATGAGATGCTAGAGCAGGACGTAGTTGAACCTAGTACTAGTGCTTGGAATAATCCTACCCTTTTTACAGCTAAGTCTAATGGGGAGCTTCGTTTTTGCTTGGATAGTCGCAAATTGAATTCTGTTAGTAAACACGATGCATATCCGTTACCGTATATATCACGTATTCTGGACCAGTTGAGGGACGCGAAATTCCTGTCCTCAATTGACTTAAAAAGCGCGTTTTGGCAGATTCCGTTAGATGAGGCGTCGCGCGAACGAACGGCCTTTACGGTGCCTAAACGTGGCTTGTTTCAATTTAAGGTCATGTGTTTCGGGTTGACCGGAGCACCTGGTACCCAGCAGCGTCTAATGGATAAGTTGTTTGGACCCGAATTTAATGACAGGCTTTTTGTGTACTTAGATGATATAATAATAGTTAGTCAGACGTTTGAAGAACATATTGCGTTATTAAATAGGGTATTAGAACGTTTGTCGGCCGCTAACTTAACTATTAATTTTGCGAAGTCACAGTTCTTTCGAAAGGAACTTAAATACCTTGGTTATGTAGTAGACGAGCGTGGACTGCATACCGATCCTTCCAAAATTCAAGCTATTGTAGATTACCCGGTTCCTACCAACCGTAAGGAAGTTAAAATGTTTGTAAGTACTGCATCTTATTACCGTAGATTTATTAAAAATTTCAGTGACCTCGCGGCCCCCTTAAATACTTTGACTAGTACTCGGAAGAATGCTCCTCCTTTCGCGTGGTCGAGGGAAGCTCAGGAGTCCTTTCAAAAACTTAAGTCGGCTTTAGTTTCGGCACCGATATTATCGTGCCCAGATTTCTCGAAGCCGTTCCTTCTACATTGTGATGCGTCCGGGTATGGCGTGGCCGGAACTTTGACCCAAGTAATGCAGGACGGGCTGGAGCATCCGATAGCGTACGCGAGCCGCTCGTTAAACCGCGCCGAACGCAATTATTCCGCGACCGAGCGCGAGGCACTTGCCGTCGTTTTTAGTATCGAGCATTTTCGGCCATACTTGGAGGGTGGCCCACGATTTAAGGTAATTACCGATCACTCCAGTTTAAAGTGGTTTTTTAATTTAACCAATCCGACGGGCCGGTTAGCACGTTGGGGTTGTAGGTTATCCCCTTATGACTTCGAAATCGTACATCGTAAAGGTAAAGAACATGTAGTTCCGGACGCTTTATCTCGTAGTGTACCCGTGTTGGAAATTCATGCTTGTGAGTGGTATGATAAGCTTTTTGAACGTTGTCGGGTATCCCCAGGCTCGTGTCCGAATTACGCGATTCAAAATAATAAACTTATGCGTTACTGTAAAAGTAAATTCAAGCTTTCAGGGGAGTTTGATTGGAAGGTCGTGATACCATCGAGTCAACGTCCGGAATTAATTAAAACTTGTCATAACGAGGAGCTTTCCCATTTAGGAGTTTTTAAAACTTATAAAAGATTATCGTTACATTATTACTGGCCTTCAATGTACCAGGATGTAGCTAATTTTATTCGAGGGTGTGAGGTTTGCGCTGCGTATAAAAATTCACAGCAGCCCCCTATAGGTATCATGGGACACCCTAAGAACTGTTCGCGTCCATTCGACACGCTCAGTATCGATTTAGTGGGCCCACTACCTCGTTCCAGGGCAGGTTATACTTACATTCTGTCAGTATTATGTTGCTTTTCTAAGTACGTGTTGTTTTTCGCTCTTAGGCGAGCCGTAGGGAAGACTATCGCTCAGCGTCTGGAGGATGAGGTGTTTCTTAAGCACGGCGTGCCGCGCACCGTGATTGCGGATAATGCTACGCAATTCACTGGTAGCGAGCTTAAAGCTTTGTTTCAGAAATACTTCATTCCCCAAATTCATTACACCCCGCGTTATTGCCCTCAGGTTAACACCGTAGAACGCTATCATAAGACCCTGATGACGTCCGTCTCTATCATGGTCCAGAACGATCATCGAGCTTGGGACGTAGCCTTGCCGAAGGTACAGTTCGCCATGAATTCCACCACCAGCGAAACGGTTCGTTATTCTCCATTATTTCTGGTTCATGGTAGGGAGGCTGTTGCTTGCGGTAAAGTCTATGGAGATTGCCAGACTTTGAAACTAGACCTATCAATTGACTCTCCAGATCGGTACGCGGAATCTTTAGGCGGTTTAAAGGAAGTTTTCGATAGGGTTAAGTTATCACTAATAAAAGCTCATGATAGAGGGGCGCGTTATTATAATAGGGGCCGTCAGTCGGTTGAGTTTAGTGAGGGCGATGTTGTTATGAAAAAGACTTTCCCTTTGAGTGACGCCGGTAAATTCTTTATGGCTAAGCTCGCTCCTAAATACGTGAAGTGCCGCATAGTTCGTAAACTCTCGAATTTAGTATACGAGTTGGAAGATTTTTATACGGGTAAGAATTTAGGGTCCTGGCATGCCCGAAATCTTAAAAGGTTTGATCCGTGATCAATTTCATTGGCTATAAGCCGTCTATCCACAGAGAGCGTTGGCAGTGCAGGGCGAAATCCCTGATTTCGCACTGCAGGGCCAGTGAAGAGTGTCGACTGGTAGCTCAGTGGCTCTTTAGCCGAGCTATCGGACACTGTCCTTGACTCTTATGGTAATTGACTGTACTCAGTCATTACCACAGATTATTGAATAATCTGTTACCTTACGCACATTCCGCCATATAGCTTGGACGTGCAGCCCGCGACCCAGGTCGCTCGCTGCGCCGCCAAGATATACAGTGATGCAGTGCGTAGGTAGGGAGCTTTGCAGCTTCGCTTATTAGCGTTTAGTTTCGTTTAGGTTAATATGCGGTTAGGGTATCGTAGTATAGATTACAGTACAGTAATATTATAGTTTGTATGTGGTAACTTGTGCACAGCTCGGCTGTGCTTATTTTTTTTATTATAGTTTAATGCGTGGGTTCGAATTGGGTGGTCGTTGCTTTCCTTTATGCCTTTAGTGTCGATTTTTCTTTTGGGACTGCGTCTAGAAAATAAGAGGGTGGTTTTGCGAGCTGGGGACCAGCTCAAAATTTTGCCGTAGTCAAAATTTTCTTCGGGAAGGGGAGCACTGTAACAACAAAATTTTAATTCTTCATTTTTCAATTCTGTTTAGTATGGGACCCATCTTCGTTTGATACCCTTATCGCCATCTAGTGAGCGCAGGCGTTTTCACGCAGCGCCCTATCGAACTAAGCTTGGTCCGTGTTGCTATATTAAAAATAATTTCGGTTTCTTCCTACATTTTTGGTTTTTTTTTTATTCGAAAGGGGTTCGTAAATTAAAATTGTCTTCAAATATTGTTTTTGCTTTCTATCTAATATAAGTCCAAGTAAATTAAAAAAAGAAAGGTAATGTTTCCTTTTCAAAATCACCTAGGATCGCACGACTCCAGTTCGGGCTGTAGCAACTCTGCCATTCGGTCTGTCATTATTCCTGCCAAAATGAGAGACGAGCATTTTCGTTGGTGTTGCTCCGCAAACAAAAAGCCTTTTCAGGCGACTTCTAACCCAACCGGGAGACATCTCCCTTTTGAGTGAGTATTTTAGTGATTTTTGCGACGAGTTTTGTGTGTAAGATTCAGTTTAACAGTGTGGTGATTTTTATTTTCAGCCCCGGCGAAATACTGGAGCACATGCCGCTCCAAATTTAGTGGCCTTTGAGGCCGTGTTTTATAGACCTCGCTTGTGTCGACATATGTTGCATAGCACCTTTTGCGGGCCATTTTTCCACAGCGAGTAAGTTTTTATTTGTTTTTTTTTACGAGTTAACCTTCCGCCGCGCTGGTCAAATGTTAACCTTGACCTGACGCGTGCCGTTCCAAATTCGAAATTATGTATGTCTGGACTCCATTTTGTTGCAAAGTTATTTAGGTTCCAGCGTTGCTAAAGCGTTGTGTACTCTTGTCTTACTATTTGAAAACTTTTCCAGGGTCTACATTTTACCTGTAAATCCGCCTGGCGCGGGTTTCTACCTCCTTGTGTGCCCGGTTGACCGCGTTGACTGGTGATCGGCGGGTGCTGCCTTGGCCTGTACCTGAGGGGTTGACAACGTGGCGGTGGTGTTGGTACCCTAACTCTGCGGACCAGGTCAGCTCCTTCCAACATTTAATTACTTCTACGGCGCCCAACATTATTCTAGTTTAATTGGAAATATTGGAGTAAAAGTGTTCAACCATAAGATTTTAGCCGCTAAACCCACATTCGCTTTCTCGTCCCTATTGGAGTCTCAAGTTAAATAAAATTAAGAGCTAGAGTAAGATAACTGTAGTGTACGCAAGGCCCTTAAGGCCCGGGTAATAACTTTCCTTTGTCTTTGTTTTCTATAATAGAATAAACGTTGTAATTACAGTGGTTGTATTTTCTTTTCTCTCCTTAAAATCCTTAGAATAGCCACCCTAAAATAAATTTTGGTAACAACCTAAACCCAAATGTATTGACGCAAGCGTAAGGAGAGATAATGTCAGTCAGGAATACCTAGATGTATGTACGGGCAATAGAATATATAGTTTTTAGTTGGTCATAAGTTTACATATGTTTTTCCTTAACCAAGTTAACTTGAGTCTATTGTATAAAGCATTACGGTGCAATTATATAAATAATATTAACTAACCAGCCATGTAATGGTCATTACTGATCTGCACAACAAATGTATAGCATAAGTTTTTTATATCTGTGACGCGTGGAACAAATAAAACTTAAGATATAATTGAACTGGTTTTATTGATTATTTATTCAAACAATTATATATGTAATCGAACAGAGGTTTCCCTTATCAAGTTGTCGCAATCAAGAATGCGCCAGAATGAGCTCCGCAGGCTTTATATAACTTCGCCCCACCTGGGCAGCAGGTACAGGTGGAGGGGCACGCTGGCTTGGCTCGGCTGGCTTGGCTCGGCTTCCTATTGGCTGGTTTTGAGCGGGTAAGCTGTGGCAGGCTGGTGGCTATGGTAACACTCGGCTGTCCTGGAACAAGGATTGCTCCCGCAATAGGGAGTAGCAAATTAGCTCTCTAGCAAATCAATTAAATCTTCAGTCTCAAGCTGTTCATCAGAACTACTGGCGCTGTCAGATACAGGAACCGTGCTAGTATATGGTCGCAAGGAGTCAACAGCGACCAGCCCCGTAAAGGCTTTGTAACCTCTTAGTCCTTTAATACTCCGGATCCTGTACCTGTCATTACCAACTACCTTAGTTATGATATAGGGACCAGAATAGACATCATCAAGTTTAGTGTTGACTTTTGCAGCACTACTAGTAGGCGCTTGTCTCCATAAAACCAAATCCCCCTTTTTGTATATATGACTAGGCTTGCGCTTTTTATCAAAATTGTGTTTCATCTTATCCGCTGCTTTTTTTAACTTTGCACTAGCTATGCTACGCCTCTCCTCTATTGGCTGGGTAACCCTGTCGGAAGTAGCTATATCACAACGTGGCCTAGAACTGCTAGCAAACATTAGGTCATAAGGCTTGTAAGTTGTACTCGCATTAAAAGTATTATTTATTCCCCACAACACATCGGGGAGGCAGTTGGCCCAATTATTTGCTGCTTCGCTAGGATCAGTAGCGCGTAAAGCATTGAGAATTGTACGGTTAGTCCGTTCGCACTGACCATTAGCTCTTGGGCATGCAATTGAGGTTAAGATGTGCTTAAACTGTTTATCATTAGCAAATTGCTTAAAATTTCTACTTGTAAATGCCTTGCCATGGTCACTCACAACTTTCTCAGGATAACCAAATAAGGAAAATGTTTTTTTAAGTATCCTAATTGTCTCTACTGAGTTGACTGTACGGGTGGGTTCGGCAATGACAAACTTAGAAAAAGCATCTGTTAACACAAGCATGTACTGATAACCTTTATTTGTCCTGCAAAATGGTCCGAGATGATCAATATGTACCATACGCATAGGTTCAGTAGGTTTTGGAATGGGAAATAATTTACCCTGTTGCTTTCCATGATCCCCTTTACCATAAGCACAGTGTAAACATGCTCCTACATATTTGCGGATAAAGCGAGTCATCTTTGGAAACCAATATTCTTTTTTTATCAAATCAGTGCACCTCTGTAACCCTACATGCCCTATATCGTCATGATGCATTTGAACTATTTTCCATCTAGCTGATGATGGTACTACAAGGCGATTTCCCCCTAAAGTCTTCCGATATAACCTATCATTGGAGAATACAAAGTCTTTTGTAATATCGACTGGTGCCGTTCCTAACTTAAGCTGGTCAATAATTGACTTTAACTTGTCATCTTGGCATTGTACCGTATAGAACCAATCTGCAACTTCAAGTCTATTAATGTTCATAGTGTCAATTGGGTTCCTACTCAGAGCATCAACGTGCTTCATACGGTCCCCGGCCCTATATTCAATAGTTATGTCATAGTCCTGAATTGATAGCCACCACCTAGCAATGCGAGGGATAAGGTCGCGCTTAGTGAGAGTCGCTCGGACCGCTGTGCAATCAGTTACCACTTTAACCTGTTTACCTACTATATATACCCTAAATTTCCGTAAAGATTCTACAAGGGCAAGAGTTTCTAACTCGTAACTGTGATATACGCTTTCATCTTTACTCGTAACCCTACTAAAGTACATGACCGGACGTAAAGAGCCATCAGTTTGTTTTTGTAAAAGAATACCTGCAATTCCTGATTTACACGCATCCGTGTGTATCTCCGTTTGCAAAGTTGGGTCGTACAGGGCCAGGACAGGTTTAGTACACAAACACTGCTTCAATTGTTCGAAACTTTTGCCCTGGTCACTACCCCACGTCCAAGTAACGCTTTTCTTCGTTAAATCCGATAGAGGGCGAGCAATAATAGCAAAATTCTTGATAAACTTCCGAAAATAACTACACAACCCAAGGAACTGACGTATCTCGTGAACGTTACTAGGGATGGGAAACTGTGACACCGCTGTCAATTTCGATTCGTCCGGTCGGATACCATCACGTGATATTTCGTGTCCTAAATAAGTTATTTTTTCTTGCAAAAATGAACATTTGCTCATATTAAGTTTTAAATTCTCAGCTCTGAATTTAGAAAGAACCATTTCAAGCATTTTAAAACCCGACTTTATATCGTATGAGGGTAGTAACAAATCGTCTAAAAACGCCAAGATTTCGCATTCACTAGGGAGGGTATCCGAACGGTCGTCATTGTGCCTGTCAGAATTTGAATTGCCGTTTTGTTGCGTACCTATAGAATTAACTAATTTATTCATCATTCGCATAAATACTGACGGACTGTTGGCGAGGCCATACGGGACACGTGTATACTCCCAACACCCATGTGAAGTGACAAAAGCGGTTTTGTGAGTGTCTTCGGGAGAAATTCTAACCTGGTGGTAGCCTTGAGCTAAATCTAATGTTGTGAAATACTTTTTGCCTGCAAGTTTTGAAACCTGATCTTCAATGTGAGGTAAAGGATACCTATCCTTAACTGTGATCGCGTTCAACGCCCGATAATCAACACATAGCCTGTGATCACCGTTCTTTTTTTTAACTAAAATAACCGGAGAAGCGAAATTCGATTCAGATTCTTTAATTATACCGGCTGCAAGTAATTCAGATACTTTGGACTTAACAATATCCTGCTCGCTGTGTGACAAACGGTAAGGTTGGCGATGTATAGGTTGCTCAGTTGTTAAATTGATTTTCATTTCTAATAAATCTGTACAGCCTAACTCTTTTGTATTACTTGCGAAGCAATCCTTGTAATCAGTTAATAAACTTGTTAACGTGTTATGGTCGTTTTCATTTAATAACCCCGTCTTTATATCCTTTACATTTACACCTCCAATCGAACTAATAGTGGCTAAGCTAGTGTGCAAAATAGAAGACACTACATTAGTTTGGCTGTCTGTGGCTGTGGCTGCAAAAGGCAATGGCAAAATAATATTGGCTTGTTTACTAACCTCAACCTTGCTTGGCGGCGGAGCGTTGCAGCTGTCAGCCCTGGTTAGCACCTCGCCTTTGCGCCAGACGACGTTGCGGGAGCCAGTGTTGACGATCTTGATGTATCCTGCAGCGCCCCTCAACATCGTGGCCGGGATAGAGTAGGAAACGCCAGCTAAGTCGAAATGTTGTGGACTGGTTACCACATCATTGTCTTCACTGTTGTCTTCTATCTTGACTTTGATTATAGATGAGCCAGGTAACAGGGTTTCGTTGCCAGTAGTAACCACTTTAAATCGCGTACGTTCTTCTATCATGTTTACCTGTTGAATAGGATCGTCCCGTGTTAAAGTGGCCATGCCCTTGCTGATTGTTAAAGTCATACCATCCCTATTGATGATAGGTTGTCCAACTAATAGGTGGTTGCTTCCCATGTCGACATCAGAAAGATGGGCCTTGCAGTCTACTTGTATACCGTCGATCTCTAGTTGAAATTCTACTAGCCCATGACTCCGCAAAAGGTGTCCAGAGAAAACTTTCAGGATCTCATTGGTAGGTGTTACCTGAAGATTAAGCAGCTTAGAGATGTGCAGTGAGAGGACATTTACTGCGCTTCCCGGATCAAGATAAGCTTTTATGTGGATGTCGTTGATTTTTGCCACTTTTTCGTAGACGTGATTGTAGTCCTGTATCATTTTAATTTCCTTAACACTGTTATCTCTGGTCGCATCAGGTTTGGTAGCAGGTGCCGTAGTAGTACTCGTACAACGTGGCGCAATGTGGCCGGGTTTACCACATTTAAAACATGTTCGCAGATCTGGTTGCGGACAATTTCGAAGTATATGGCCAGTCTTCTTGCATCGCGGGCAGGGGTCTACATCCGGGTTAATTACCTTCTTTTCGAATGACTGTCGAGTGCTGTTGTCTTTATTTGGCGGACGACTATTGGCGGCCGGCGGTTGATAGTCGTCTAATGCACAAAGAAATCCTTCATACAGGTCTTCTGGTCGATCGCACTGATATGCTCTTGCGTTAGCTTGAAGTGACGAGGGTAAACCGCGAATAATGCATGAAACCGTAGCAGAGTCGGACAGCTTGCAGCGAAAGCACATGGCCACCTTGTCTTGATAATATTTCGTCATAGACTCCGTTGATAGTTTCTTACGGTTCATCATCTCGTCTAGCATATTTCCGTAGTCACGATGCCTCGGAAACGCGCGCGTCAGCATAGTCTTCCACTCCGTCCACGAGTAATCGTAATCGTCGAGTCTGTTGTACCAACGTCGTGCTTGTCCTCTTAGCTTGTCCTGCAGATGAAATGCCTTCGTCGTGTCGTTCCAGCCGTGTATTTCGCCGAGTTGGTCGATCTTTTTTAACCACGCCGTTACAGTAGTGCATTCATCGCTGTCAGGGTCGAATTCGGGAATAAGTGATGCGGCACGGTGAACCTTTGTCTTGACTACCGGCATTTCTTCGTTGAGTTCGTACATAGCTTTTTGTACTTCGTCTTCCAACAAACGTTTTAAAATCTTCCGCGCCGGTGGTGAGTCATTATCCGAATCGCGTGGTGTTGAACCCGAGTCCCAACCAGGTGGTCGAACCAGGCGGCCAGTCATATCTTCGAGATTTCGTTTCATATTTGTAATATATTTGATCCCACTTTCTGAATATGTGACGCGTGGAACAAATAAAACTTAAGATATAATTGAACTGGTTTTATTGATTATTTATTCAAACAATTATATATGTAATCGAACAGAGGTTTCCCTTATCAAGTTGTCGCAATCAAGAATGCGCCAGAATGAGCTCCGCAGGCTTTATATAACTTCGCCCCACCTGGGCAGCAGGTACAGGTGGAGGGGCACGCTGGCTTGGCTCGGCTGGCTTGGCTCGGCTTCCTATTGGCTGGTTTTGAGCGGGTAAGCTGTGGCAGGCTGGTGGCTATGGTAACATATCCGATATTCATTTAATGTTTTAGTTTTATCCTTATTATTAGCACTAAGCTAGCGCCGTTTAAACCATAATTTTGTTCATGTATCATCGCATTCCTTATATTATATTACGATGTAATATTAGAATAAGTGTGAGGGTGTTATGTATAGATATGTGGGTACTTATAAGATTGTATGCATACCGTTAGTCGGAATAAAGCATCAGCTGTGTTAACGTACTTTCGTTGTTTTAATTATCAAATACTTCACCGGGTTTACAGCTAATTGCCAAAACCGGGTTTTCACTTTAATAAAACCGGCTTTTTCGAGTTTTACGATTTTACAGTTTTGTAAACATAGTTTAATTATTTTGAAGAGCAAATTAAAAAAAACAATACATTATACGCACTAATTGTATAAATGAACAGCTTTTTAGTCTCCAACGTTAATAACGTTATATCTATTTGCCCAGTTTTGCAGATAGGCTGCTTAGGTGCTCCTTGAAGTTAAGGCTTAAATCCAGAATGGTTCGGAGATATTTAGGAAGGAAGTTGTGTCGGAGAAGATTGCCCCTGAATTTTACTCTCAGCTCCTTGTTGGCTAGTTTGTTGCACTGGTGAAAGCAGAACACCTCGGTCTTGGAAGTGCTGGGGCACAAACGCCACTGAGAGAAATAGAGTCATCTAATAGATCCAGGTCCTTTTCGAGGCTATTTAGTTCCATTTCCAAGCTGTCTTTTTGTGTCACAAGGGCCACGTCATCAGCATAAGAAAACTTCCGCGATGTGGTGTTAGGCAGGATACGACTCAACCATCGGTATTTTCAGACCTATGACAATATGACAACTAAAACTAGGCGGTGATGAGTTTGTGGAAAATCCGCTAGCACGTACAGCTCGGCGGCCACTGGGGTACCCTCTATTGCTCTTGTTGTGAAGACTAGGTCCAGGTTGTGGTCACTTCTCCATCGAGCTGATTTGAACGTTCCTTTGCCTTTGTGAGAAACGACTAAAACAGTGTTGTTCCTATCTGCCCAGTCCATGATCGCCTCCTCGTTGGCGTCAGATTGCCTGTATCCCCAGCTGGTATGGTGGCTATTCAAGTCTCAAATGTAAAGGGATGGGTGTTCCAAGAAAGGGAGGGGTGGAGTACGCCAGCAGCTACGTGGAGGCTCATATATGCTGCATATCCGCATCTCGCCGATTTGAATAATCGTGGTGGCGATGTTGTTGCCATCGATATTATTTGAAATCACGATGAGTAAGAGAAGACCGGCCGTATGTCGAAGTTCTATATTAATTCCTGCTACCAAATCATATCCCGGTATTTTACCTCGTTTTGCGAGTTGGGCATCATCAGCGGTGTACTTCCAGAAGGAGGACTATGTCAATACCGTTGTCATATAATTTAGGTTGCTTAGGCATTCCGTTTTAGAATTGCTGCTTAGTTAAAAACTTTATTGATGGGTTTGGATTTATTTATTGATATGGTCTTGGTAAAGATAAAGTAAATAGAAATGTCGTGGAAGACGTAATATCAAAGCATTGATCCTAAAAATACTTGCTTACTTTACAAATTATACGTAAAATCGAAATCACCGAAAAAACCGGA